>NC_132889.1:26483600-26496100 GCF_030463535.1 Salminus brasiliensis | reverse complement strand
ACTAAATGCATCTGGTTTCATTTCAGTAGCCTGTAAGGCTGGTCCGAGATCAGTGTGTCTTTTTTGGGGTACTTCTTTACCTCAACATCCAACTGACCTCCTATCAGCGGTAATGGGACCATTTGCTTGCCTACGTGAAGATGCTTCTGTCTTGTTTACTCTGAAGGCAAAATGTTTCCCATCTGAGGATGCTCAGACTTGAAGGCTGATCTGAGATCAGCTTCTCCTTTATCATATTGCATGGTCTATTTACATGCGCCATGCGCCATGACGTTGTATTAGTAGTAAAAGGGACTTTATACCCTATCCATGATGATGCTTCTGGGCAACAAGGCAGTATTTGCAGTCCTTTTTCTGTTTTCTAAGTCCATTTTTTAAAACTTTTATAATAAACACCATGCACCTGATTTCATGTCAGTAGCCTGTAAGGCTGATCTGAGATCAGCATCTCATTTTTGGGGGCATCTTTATCTCACCATCTAACTGACCTTCTATCCGTAGTAATGGGTGCATTTGCTTGTCTGTGTGAAGATGCTTCTGTCCTGTTTACTTTTTTTCACACAGTTTTCACATCTGAGGATGCTCAGGCTTTAAGGCTGATCCGAGATCAGCTTCTCCTTTATCATATTGCTTCTTCATCTATTTACATATGCGATGCATCACAATGTCATATTAGTGGTGAAAGGGAGTCTGTCTTTTTTTTTTTTTTTTTTTTTTTTTTTTGGTAACACCATGCACCTGCTTTTATTCCAGTAGCCTTTAAGGCTGATCTGAGATCAGTGTCCCTTTTTTGGGGTCCATCTTTGCCTCACCGTCCAATGGACCTCCTTTCAGTAGTAATAGCAGCAATTTTTTGTATCCACAAAGATGCTACTGTCCTGTCTTGTTTACTCTGAAGGCTAAAGGTTTCGTATCTGAGGATGCTTAGACTTGAAAGCTGATCTGAGGTCAGCTTCTCCTTTATCATATCTGTTTATATATGCTATGCACTATATCAGTATGTCGTATTAGTAGCGAAAGGGACTTAAAAGTCTATCCATGATAGTGCTTCAGTCATTTTTGATTTTCCAAATCCACCATGCCCAAGATTTTACTTCCAGTAGCCTGTAAGGCTGATCTAAGATCAGTGTCCCTTTTTTTGGTTCTTTACCTCACCATCCCAGGAATCTCATTTGAGTAGTAATATGAGCATTTTTGTATCCATAAAGATGCTTGTTTAGAGGTTTTTATTTTTACTTTTAAGGCTGAAGGTTTTACATGTGAAGATGCTTAGGCTTGAAGGCTGATCCGAGATCAGCTTCTCTTTCATCACATTGCATGGTCTATTTACATAGGCCATGCACCATGATGTTGTATTAGTAGTGAAAGGGACTTCATACTCTCCATGGTGATGCTTCAGTCCATCTTTTTTTCTTTTGGTAGCAAACCCAAGATGCTTCTGTTCTGTTTACTCTAAAGGCCGAAGGTTTCACATCTGAGGTGGCTCAGGCTTTAAGGCTGATCTGAGATTAGCTTTTACTATATCATAATGCATGGTCTATTAATGCACGCAGGAATCTGGACGTATTAGTCCAGTATCCGTAGAAAACCGGACGTCATATGCATGTCTCTACATAAGAATGTTTCTGTGTTTCCAAGACTGCTTACAATACTGAGTCTATTCCTTACTTTTCTAACGTACACCATAATTTCACTAGGCTTTAAGGCTGATCCGGGATCAGCTGTGAACAGACACTATGCACCTGATCTCCTGTCAGCAGCATTTTTGTTTTTCCCTAGTGGTGCGTCTGTCCTGCCACGGGCTGTTTATCAGGCTGAAGGCTCCATGTCTGACCGCAAAAAAGCCAGTACGCTCGGTCCTTGTCCTCTTTCATTACGGTCAGCTATATTTGGTGCCATGCGTCCATCCCCGATGGCCGCTGGTCATTAGCTGAAAGGGGCAGAATGTGAGCAGGGCTATATTTGGGGGCTTTCCGGAGCACGGCACTGTGTTCTGAGCAGTCATGCATGAGGTTGACTATGTAACTTAGCTTGCATCAAGTGCTTAATGTGGACTCCTGGTCATGCTGTATGTATAAGATATTGCATAAATGATATTAATCAAGTACTTTTACTCCTACATTGATATTTGTGTGGTTTGTGTACTAGAAAGGCAGTGTGGTTGTGTCTGTGAGTGCGTACTGTGCCCTTGATGGGGGGGAAACACACAGCCAAGACAGCCCTAACCTATTAAACACTGCACCGAGACTGCAGTGTCACAGCTGAGTGAAATTGATGCTCTGGACAGGCTCCCACTCTGCAAGAATGCATTTGGAGGAGGGGAGGGCAAGCGTGTGTGTGTGTGTGTGTGTGTGTGTGTGTGTGTAGGGATATAAAGAGAGAGAGCGATACAGAGGTGGGAGAACAGAGAGGTGTGAGGCAGAAGGAGGTGGGGGAGTAGGAAGGAGGGAGAGAGACTGAATCAATGCATGAGTGAATTAGAGAGCCAGTGGAGAGATTGATCCCCCAGCATCAGCAACAACACACTGAATATGTCAACAATTAAAAAGATAAAGATTAATGCCATCACCATGCTTTTAAACATTTAGTATGTACTGTATATACTTCGCGTTGTAGCTTTTAAGGATGTATCAGTACGCAAAGCAAAAAAGTGACAATCAGCATCATAGAAATGTCTTTCCAAAATGGGAACGGGAATCACCATGATCTCACAAAAAAACATACATATAGGTTGCTATTTGCAGTCCAAAAATAAGACCTATTAGCTCGTCTTTTCACTGGTCCACTGGTGGTACTGTGTCATGTGCTCGAAGAAGACTTGAAAAAGCAGAGCTGGGAGATCATGTTGGAGAAAATCCTGGATTTTTGGAGCTTATTAAAGAGACAAATACATTGACATCCATTTAGAAACTGTACGGATTCCTCTTTTTACTGATGAAGGTTAGGTTTAGGTGTAGAGTAAGCAGCTGTAATTCTTCAAGGCAGTATTGTAAGCATTCTTTTGAGGTTCTGATCCATGCTGACATGCTGTGAATCTCTTTTTCAACCTCATCCCAGAGATGTTCTATTGGATTCAGATATGGTATCTGGGAAGGCCTCTAAAGAGCAGTGAGCTCATTGTCATGTTCATGAAACTAATTTGAGATGACCTTTGCTTAGTGACATGGTGTATTGTCATGCTGAAATAGCCATTAGATGATGAGTAAATTGTGGTCATGAAAGGATGAACATGGTCAGCAACAGTACTCAAATAAGCTGTGGCATTCAGTGGATGAACGTTTGTTGTTAATAGGCCTAAAGTGTGCCAGGAAAGCAATCCCCACACCACCTCCACCAGCCTGGATGTGTAGACACAAGGCCGGTTGGGTCAAGATTCATCATATCAGGCTAACCAACTGTCTTCAGTCCCCCACTGCTCAGTTTTGGGGAGTCTGTGTCCACTGCAGCCTTAGCCTTCTGTACTTGGCTGACAGAAATGGAACCCGACCTGCTGCGGGTGCCAATCTGTCAAGATTGCACAATTGTACAGAGTGGTTATCTGAGTTACGGTAGCATTTCTGTCAGCTCAAACCAGTATGGATTGGATATGGAGATGGTGTTTAGAGCAGTCTCACTATGACCTGAGGGTCACAAGTGCAAATCATGAGCCATGCCATTTTGCCATTAGTCGGAGAGAGCACAATTGTTCTGTTCAGGTGGGTAGATGGCGCTCTCTCTGAGCTCTCGGTCAGGGCATTGGAGCTATGGACCTGGTGCCTTTCTCCAAGCATTCTCCATTCTATATTCTGATTGATAATAGGCAGAACTAGGCTCTGAATGAGCTTGCATACTTGCAGTGCACCCAACAATAAAAGAAGGCTCATGCTTCATTTAAATAGTGATCAAAACCACAGTAGCTCTAAAGTCTATGTTTAATGTACTAGGTCACGATCCCAGCTGTAGAAGTTTTAGTAGATTGGAGGTTGTTCTTCAATATTGTGAGAAAATCCAATCATGACGTGAACCGAATCAAAGTATGGAACATCACATCTAATGACGAGCGTATCGTTACATCCCTAGCGGTGTCAGAGAACTTACTGAATAATTCATGGCAGTTAGTGGATAATAAGCCTTTAGATTAATCACTGAATAATAAGCCTAAGTTTTAATGGACCCTCAAACGCACTATGGCAGACCACCCACCCGCACAAACCCCCAGAGCGTTCTCCCACCGCTTAAAGACGGCGCTACTGTCAGCCCGTATTTCACGTGTCCGCGGCAGTGGTGGGGATGTGGGCTGATGCAACAGCCTGAAACCCTGGCCCACTGCCGCTGAGCTGAGGGTCAGCATGGGGCAGAGCAAGAGCGAGGGAGAGAGAGTGGGGGGTGGTTTGGAGGGCGTTCTAGAACAAGAAGAAAGAGAGGTGAGATTAGCGGAAGGCAAGGTGAGAGGAATGGATGGAGAGCAATAATAAAAGATGACAGGATAGAAAGCGCGCGAGCGCGCAAGCGAGCGAGAGGCAGCTCTCTCCTGAGCGCGCAACTGCTTGAGCGCAGCTCTACACAGATCCATAAGGTCAGGACGGGGCAGAGCAAAGAGGGAGGAGAGTGGGAGGGTGGGTTGATTTCTGTCCAGATGCTGCTCCCCCTGCACCACTCCACCCTGCTGTGGGATACCTAGACAACGGTATGGAGGGAAAACAACCACGTGAGCGTTTTTGAGGTGTGATATATGGGGCATTTTAGAAATTGGACATTCAGTGTCCACTGGCAGTGGGATATGTCTCACGCATTGTAGAAAGGAATACATCCTGATAGCAGCGAATCTTACTGGGTAAAATGTGACGTGATTTGGGGGCCCCGAGTGGTCCAGCGGACTAAGCCACTGACACTATTATGAAAGGATCGCTTGTTCGAATCCCAGTCATGCTGCTAGCCATCGGCCTTGCTCTCTTCTGGGTGGGTAGATGGCACTCTTTCCCCACATTGCTTCGCTGCGGTGCTGGCCGCCACTGGCGTCTGCAGCCGGGTATGCGGCAGATAAACATGAACCTATTGGCACCATGCCTAATGCCAGGTGTGGGCTAGAGGCATATAAAGACCCCCAGCATTAAGCTGTGGAACTGTGTTCTCTGGAATGATCATCCAACATCCTGACCTCACAAACGCTCTTGTCGCTGAATGCAATCAACTCCTCACAGCAATGCTCCTAAATCTTGTACAATGCCTTCACTGGACAGTAGAGACGGTTACTCTAAAAAGACAAAAGCAAGATAAACTCCTTTCTAATATCCTTGATTTCGGAAGAATGAATGATTGAGCAGGTGTCTCAATACTTTTGTCCATATACTTTTGTCCATGGAAACAATGGCCTGTCCTCGTCAGATTGTCTGACGCAGTAAAAATACAAAACCTGAAGGTGCTCTGGATACGTGAGTGAGTATGAGCATTACAAGAAATGACTTCTAGGTTGGCTTTAATCCTTAAAAAAAGGAACCACAGAAATCACAGACAAGCACGGGCTTCACTGACGCTTCGCCACTCCGTCACTTTGCAAATGAACTGCAAAGAGGCCAAGCTGCCCGCTAATGGCACCAAATCTCGAGCACAAAACCTCGACATATGTGGCTATTTTCAGCTCGGAGGAGGGCACCTAGAGATCAGGCGCTGATCTGGGAACAGATTAGCCGCTGTGTGAACTCGGCCCACGCTGTACGTGCCGCGCATTATAACCTGATCCAGGACCAGAACTCGAGTGTCGAGAAATTCAGACGCTTTCAGGATGCCGCACGTCTGATTGCAGGATGTGGATGCTGGAGCTGAGAGGAGAACACAGATTGTCTCGCAACAAAGGAAGGGCAAAACAAGCCGGGAATCATTAGACTGCAGATGATGGAGAACGATACGAGCGGATTTCTGCTCAGTGATTTCAAAGCCAGTATCCATAAAACCCCCTCAAAGTGTGTGATTAGCCTCCGTCTGGGGGCCGTTGGCATGCTTTGGTTTTGAAGGTGACATATGTCTTTAGTTTGTGCCTTCGTTTTATTTATTTATTTATTATTTAATAATCACAAACAAAATGTCTTCCTTCTCTGATTGGAAGTAATTGTTTAAAAAAAGGGAACGAGGAGCGCTCCACTGATTTTTTTTGTTTGGCCCTGTGCTACGGCATGCTGTTTAAATACGTAAGTGATGTTGCTGTTTCTGGTTGGTGATGGTTGTCTTGTTTGGTTTTTTGTTTGTTTACCCTTTAGCCTCAGTTATGGGCATTCAGCTTCTACCAATTTTGCCACTGTTAAGACCTTCTAACTCAACCTTTTACCAATGAACCAATAGAAATGGTCTAAAATGAAATATATTAAAATCTCCTAATGTACCATTATTATTTTATCGACTATTTGAGAAAAACATTTAGAATGATATGCAACACAGAATCATGCAAAGAAAAGGGGTAGTTACATACATAATTAACGTCAGTTTCATAGGCCCCAAAATAGAACCCTGTGGGACTCCACAAGAAATGCTTAAACCAATAGTAACCTACTAATTCACAGTATTTTCTGCTTTAAGATGAATAACTGAATAACAAAGCCAGAGTGTAAAGGGTTAAAAGAAGCCTCATGGCTTGTTTACATATTGAAAAAAGCACACAAAGCTGATTCTACATCTTTATAAGTTGATAAGTTGCATGTTTGCCAATGAAGACACACTATAACTTATCTGGCAGCAGATTTAAATCAGTAAATAATAAAAAAAAAAAAATCAACCAGATCATTTTCATTCAGCCGGTGGAGTTAGCCACTAGGGGGCCTGTGGAAAGAAGCTACAGTAAATTGATCCTAATGGTGCAGAAAGGCCATATCCTGATCATTATAAGCTTGAAAACAAGATCATGTGCATGTAATGCCTCATAAAATGATCTCTGGCAGCACTGTTAACTATTCATTAAAAGAGTAAGAGTATTAATCAGCTGACGAGATCTGTTTACGCTGAGGTCTGAAGACATTTTGGTCTAGCTTAAGCTCACAAAAGAGTACAATAACGAAAATACATTTTGAATCCAAGTTGGCACCCGTGTTTTGGGAGTGTGCGTTCAGAGTTTGAGTCCATGTGTGAGTGTTTGACTGTAATGTGTTTTTTTCCTACTGAAGTATGTATGTATGTATGTCTGTGCATCTATTTCAACATGTGTTCGTCAGACCTGTGTGTCAGCTGGTACGCGTTTGAAGGTACGTGCATGCGCCTGGATGTTTAGCATGCCGGTGCGGATCCGTCAGTGGCAGCGCTCAGCGCAGTGAAATCACTTGGATGTCATCCAGCTCTGTGGAAGGTCATCGGCAGCGTCTCCAAATAGATCCAGCCTTCATTTCCTCTCTGTAGCCCTGCTGTATTTACCGGCTCAGTGGCCCAGAACGCCAGTGCCCGCTTCTGCCCTCTGCAACACTGCGCCGCACCACACCACACACACACACACACACACACACACACTGCAACATGCCTCCACAGCCTTCCTCCATTTTAAAACACCTGAGGTGCTGTCGTTCATTCCCAGCATGTTGGTAGCTGAGCTATATGTGTGGCTAAAGGCTGATTTGTGTGCTTCGGCAAAGACATACCGTGGGCAATACCTCTACCCTCCAGATTCCCTACCTGGGCGAGCGCACCATGCTATACCAGTAAGAGTCATGGGCAAGGCTCCTAACTCAGCATTCTCAAACGGAGCAAGGAAGTCTACTGTATCTGCTAGCAGTGTATTTGGGGTCAAAACCAAAATCCTCTCTGTTTTCTGGGTACATTGCAGGTGACCAGCGTAGACTCCAAGGTTCCAAACCCAACCCCAGCATCAGTGAGCGGCAGCCTCAGTCATTGTTCCCTCATCTTTTCTCCAAAAAGACTCTTTAACCCCCTGACGGATTTCATCTCACGCTTTCATTGGCTGCTGCTTTTTGATGCTTGTGCTGTGTGTCGTAGAGGAGCTCATATTACGAGATTCATCGGTGGGAACGCCAAAAAGGCAGCAGACTGGCGAAATGGCGTTGCTGAACCGCTCATCATAGGTGCGTGCAGTAATTTGTCACCAAGCTAAAGGAGGTTTGTGGGGTCTTTTTTTTTTTTGGACCCAGGTACGTTTGTTCAAGCGTGAAAGCTGTTTTCGAACCCAGGAGCAGTCCAGAGCTCCTATCTCTGGTCCTCCTGAAATCGGTGGTCTGGGGTTCACTTCCAGTGAACTCTGGTGCGAACGGCTGCAGGTGTGGAAGCTATTCGCTCTCGGTGCCGCCTGTGGGGTTGTGTAATTGGGTAATTTTTTTCACATGACTGCTTCAACTTATCGCCTCCATGGCTAAAATCCTTCTCCTGTGAGAACGACTCCTTGTTTGCTGGTGTTTCTGTATGGTGAAATACCATGGCTGCAGAAAAGCACTGTTCTTCGCTGTTTGGCTGTTTTTATCCAAGGAAAATAATGAAAACAACAAAAAGATATAAACAGATTCTACCATTTTGCAAAAAAGTGAGACTTTTGCAGCTAAATTGTGCAGAAAGTATAGTATGGAATTTTTCAATGTAAAGGCAAACCAGCGAGACTGAGCCCGTCTCCCCCAGCCCAGAGCCCAGAACCGCTCCTGGGTGGGAACCACTGGTTCAGTGCATGCTAAAACCCAAACTGCCTTCATGACAAGGAAGGATGTACTGGATTATGGATTTTGAGTAGAACCGTCCTTTAAGTTTCAGGGCCAGGGTGATTTATTGGTGTCCCATTTCTGGCTGAGGAGCTCTGCCCTATATGATGCATACAAACTCCCTCCCATTAGGGGCAAAGGAAGCCCAGTAGAAATGACCCTTTTAGCACAAAGCTAGCAGGTCCTTCCAGAATGCAATGTTTTTAAGTTCAAGGTTTTATGTTGTTGTTTTTTACAGTGATATCAATTGATATATATAATTTGATTGCTGGTATGAAATTGTACTATGATTATGTTTATTAAAAAAAATAGGCTAAGTACTAGGATAGTATTGGTACGCAAATGTCATAGTTTAGTTCATTAGTTCGGGTAGCGCAGGGAAATCAATAAACTGTGCTGGACTTTGGCGCCTGTTGCCCACCCCTTCCCTACAACTCTCTAACAACGTTGACGCCCTGTTTTCATCCGATTCATTTTATGGGTTAAAATAAGTTGGGAAAAGGCAGTTGAAATACATGCCTGAATGGGCGGGGGACGGGGTGGGGGGAAACAAAACTACAGTTATGGTAGTGATACTCATAAATTCACCAAAAAAATCCCACAATACCATGCAAATCCAAACTTTACTTGGCTTGTGATATTTGGTTCCACCCTACGTTCTTCACACATCACGTGGATGTTTCGCCCGCATCTTACTGCAAATGCCATGCATTTTACGACATGATGTCCGTACCATGGCGGTTCGGTACCAGTACGCATACTGGTACGCCCCTACTGAATACACAGATGTGACAATAATTACAGTCAATATCCGATTGATCCCAACATCGCAAACACTGAAAGCTCAATCCTCACCTTCACATGAATGCACTGATACATTGCTACATCCCCAGTCAGGGGAGCTCTAAACGCCTGTGTTTTCCCGCAGTAGGAGATATGAGGGCTGCTACAGTGCGGGGGAACATGCAGCCTATATTAGGGCAGAGACAAGCAGCAGATGAGGAGGGAGCTTGAGCATAAATGCGTGTGGCAAGGAGGCTAGTCTCTCTCTCTGTTTCTCTCCCTCTCTCTCTCTCTCTCTCCCTCTTCCCCTGCCATGATCAGAGCGGAACGGCGAAGCGTTTGAAAAAAGTTTTCTTCCGGCTTCAAACGCCCGTTTGAATTACGCCACAGACGAGAGGAGAAGGAGAGGCAGAGAGAGAGAGGGAGAGGGAGCAGGCGCTTGCCCTGCGAATAGCATCAAACCCTTTCCTGTAACAAGGCGCAGGCTTTCTTTAACAGGTGCTGTGGAGACTTTTAGCACGCGTTTAAACAAAAAGCACACCATAAAGGAAGCGGCTGTTAACCCTTTCAAAACAGCTCAAATGCAGAGAGACACAAGGACTAATGTGAGCGGACACTATAAAGCCCTGTGTGTTCTAGGGACGCTGTGATGTAGTGTGTGTGAGAGAGAGAAAGAGAGAGAGAGAGCAATAGAGAGAGCTGATCTGATAACAGCACTTCTGGTATGTTGTCTATATGAACATCATGTAGCTTCTCTGTCTCTCCCTCTCTCTGCAGTCCAGCCATGATTGGTCGACTCCCCTGGAGTTGAGCTGCATCAAATTGCCCCTGGGTAGGGACAGGGGGTGTGTGTGTGTTTAGGTGTGTATCTCCTTGTAGTGTGTATTTGTGTGTATTTGTGAGAGTTTGTTTTGCTTTTGTTGGAGTAACTGTCTTTCTACTAGATTTTGGGGCATTGCTCTGAGGATTTGATTGCATTAAGCGTCAAGAGCATTAGTGACGTCAGGATGTTGAATGATCACCACCCTACCTGATCCCCAAATCCCCAACTCACCCCAAAATTATTGGATGGAGCATCGTCATTCGAGAGAACACAGCTCAATGCTGGGGGGCTTTAAACCCCTCTAGCCCACGACTTTAGGTGCAAATGGTGCCAATAGGTTAATGTCCTATTTTATTGGCAGTACTTCTCTATATGGAACTAGACAAGCTGTGTGTGTGTGTATGCACATTTGCACATCTGTGTCAGCAATGGGTGCAACTTAAAGCAGCTGAATGCATTTATTAAAAAGAGTGTCCACAAACATTTGGACATATAGTGTGTATATACATGTTACATACTACTTAAATACTTATAGTACTCTTCTGAGAAGGCTTTACCCTATATGTTGGGACATTGCTGTGTGGATTCGATTGCCTTCAGCCACAGAAGCATTAGTAAGGTCAGATGGGTGCTAATGTTTGATGATTAGGACTGGATTGCAAACGCCACTCCAGCTAATCCCGGAAATTTCTGATAGAGCTCCATCACTCCAGAGATCACAAAACCACTGCCCTGCTGGCCAATGCAGGCCATAGGGGGTTTAGACACATGTGTGGCGGCTCCAGACTGTCCAATTCTGTTCCCAGTGCTTTTAAATGGACATTATACAAGCTGTGTGGGCATGGTGTGCTTATTACTCAACACAACTGAAGCACCTTTAAGGCTATTCTGTACTATTCTGAACATACGGGTAGCCAGTGTTAATCAGCTGGACCCAAACATGGCCCTGAGCATTGATGTTAAACTAAACACCTTTGGGTGTTGGTGTGTTTGTATGTAGAGGGTGTTTTTGGATCCGTCTGCACTCCGTCTGTGTTTCTCTGAGGGGGGACGTGTGCGCATGCTTGCGCCTGAGCGTGAGTGTGTGTCTGTGAGTGTGTGCTGGGGTTGCTGGGGTGTGCGAGGGGGAGGACAGTGGAGGTCTCTCTAGGGAGAGCATGTAACTGCTAGCATCCACGGCAGCACAGTAAAGTGGGCCATGAAAACACCCCTCTAGCCGCATTCAGAGGAGTCTTTGCTGTTTCAGAAAGGACACGACACAAACATACTCTCTCTCGTTCCTCAGCCGCCTGTGCCTTTATGTCTAACCTTTTCTGTCTCACTCTAGCTATCGCAGATGGTCCTGAGATTAATCTTAAGAGTTTTTCCTGCTCTCACACACCAGATTTGACTTATTACCTCCATTCTCCCACCATTAGCTAATTACCTTCATTCGTTAAAGAGGCAGCCCAACATTTTTCTCCAAATAAAATTTGTTCCGGGTTTGGTAAAAAAAAAAAAAGTTCCTTTGTGAAATGTAACTATGTAAAATAATGTGCAGTTACGTAAAAAAAAAGACACCCAATAAAATTTTACAAATAAAAATGAAAATATAAAAAATAATAAACTGTGACTAAATGCATGATTTTTTCTTGTGAAGAAAAACATGGGACGCCCTCTGCTGTAATTTCTTCTTTGCCTGAAATAACCTCAATTACAAGTTTCCTGTAACCATCTATCAGTCTCTGACTGTGAGAAAGGTTTCCCCACTCCTTCATGCTGAATTATTTCAGCTTTGTGATGTGATTTAAGGGGTTTCTTGCATTGAAATGTCACAGTATCTCAACAGGATTAGGATCTGGGTTTGACTTGATCATTTTAGAACTCTCCATTTCTTTTTTGAGCCATTCCTTGGTGGATTTACTGGATTTTGTTTTGGGTCATTGTCATGTTGCATGGTCCATCTCCGCTTCAGTTTGGTATTTGTACAGATGGTCTCACATTTTTCTTGAGGCAAGCTCTGATACAATAAAGAATTCATGGTGGTTTCTATGATGGGGAGCTTCCCAGGCCTGCTGCAGCAAATCAGCCCCAAGCCATGGCATTTCCACCTCCATGCTTTACAGCTGGTATGGGTTCTTGTGCTTAAACCTTCACATATATATTGTGCTGTCTCTTTCTGATGGTAGAGATAGATGCATCTACTTTGACATCAACTGTGGCAAGAGCTAACTAAGTTAACAGTTTAGTGTCATCTT
>NC_132889.1:26466100-26478600 GCF_030463535.1 Salminus brasiliensis | reverse complement strand
TTGGGATACACGGTACTCATTTCTCAAAGACGTTGAAAGACTACAATTATCATATCATATTTGTAAGCAAGCAAGTTCAATATAAAATCTGGAGCTGCATGTTTAGCAGAGCCTGCTGAGTTAATACAGTTGCAGAACTTTTATACTGCTTCCCATCCTTAGAACTTAAACTTAAAATAATAATAATAATAGGTAATAAGTGGCCAGGCTAATTTAAGAGGGGCTATTTCTGTATGGTTTGTAGGATACTAAGTGTGACTACAGTAGAGTTAAGCCATAATAAGCCTCAAACTAATTGGGGCCAGTTACTTTGAAGTTTTGAGGGTTATTTCCTAAATTAAAACAGTACAAGTATGGAAATTTGTACTTGCATTTTAATTTGGAGTTGCTCACACAGTCATATGAAAAACAAGGCATGGGCAGTACCGAGGCAGAATTCCACATATTCAGAAAACCTCATATGTAGAGTGTATTTTCATCAGCACAGTGTGTTAATTGCTAATAATGAGTATCACATTCTTGTGAAACTGGTGATACAGTAGAACGTCTCACTGTTATCTTTTTTTCTAGACAACCTTCATAGATAGCATCCTGCTTGTGTTCCAAATCTCGACCAAGATGATTCCAGGATGGCAAGTATCACAGCTTGTAAACAGTTCTTGTAGCCAGCTAAGAATCTTCCTTCATTCTTCCTTCCAAACTGGCTTTTAATTCTATGAGATTCCTGGGCTGCCTTGCATGCACTGCTCTTTTGAGGTCTAGCCACAGATTTTTAAAGATGCTGTAGGCCAGCGGACTGTGAAGGCCATGGGAAAATGTTCACCTTGAGCCTCTTGAAGTAGTTCCTTGTGGATTTTGAGGTGTGTTTAGGATCGTTATTCGGCTGTAGAGACCGTCCGTCCTCTTTTCATTGTCAAATCTGTTGGTAGTTAATTGAATCCATTCTTGCCTCTACCAGTGGAATGTCCACAGCACCACTGGCTGCTACAGAAACCCAAAGCTCAATGAATCAAGCCCTATGCTTAACAGTTGGAGAGGTGTTCTTTCTCCAAACATACCTTTGCTTTGAATTTGAACGTTCTGTCTTATCTCAATCAGTCTCTCGCCAGTTTCTTTGAAAACCTTTGAAAATCTCCCCAGTTTCTTCATATTTGTGCAGGTGTTGCTGTAATTAGGGGGAGGGGGGTGTTGAGGCGGGATTCTCTCTGCCATTTTTTAAATTACATGATTAATGTCAGGCGGGTTAAGCCAGACACAGGGGGATGAACACTCTCTGAGATGGATTCAATGCAAGTAGTTTATTAAACAAAACGCAAGATAAAACAAGGGGGCAAAATAAGGCAACAGAAGCAGCAGCTACCGGACATAAACATGAACACAACACAAACGTGACAAACCAGAGGACGAAAACAAACACACCTGAGACTGGGGGTTTATCTGGGGGGCCAGCAACTTGGCAAGAGCGGCTAGGCCGACCCAACCTGGAACCGCTGCGTGGAAGTGGGTCGCCTAGCTGGAGCGAGAGTCGTGGGTCTATCTTGGTAGCGAGCGTGAGCGCCTCACTGAATCCGTGGATGGCCAGGAGGCCTGCTCGAGAACGTGGACGAAGAGCCGAAGCTGGCCTAAACGCACGGTGAGCCTCAAGGTAAAACTTGCAATTCTCGGCCAGGAGCTCAGTGTCGAAGCTCCTTAAGGACCCCCAGATCCCAGGTGAAACACATGAACATGATTAACATGAAACGAGACTGAAACATGAATCATGAATCATGAATCAAAACAAGAAAAGAACCAAAAACATGAACATGAAACAAGACACTGAACCGATACAATGAACCAAACACGAACCAAACGAGGAGGAAGTCCTTATTTGGGCTTGTGGGCGGTGGCAATTAATAATAAAGAACACCTCTCCAACTGTTAAGCATAAGAGTGGATTAATTGTGCTTTGGGTTTGTGTAGCAGACAGTGGTACAAGTAACATTCCACAGGTAGAGGGTAGAATGGATTCAGATTTGAAGAATTTTGGCCTCTACAGCAGAATAATGATCCTAAACACACCTCAGAATCCCATGGCCCTCACAGTAAATCTGTGGCTAGACTTTAAAAAAAACTTTTTTCTTCAAACATACCTTTGCTTTTTCTGCAAAAGATAGCTATAAATGCTTTGCTATCTTCTTAAAGCCTCCTCTTTTTGTAAGCATCAGTTATGTTCATTTTCAAGTGTTCAGCAGCTGCTTAGAGGAGTTTATGGCTGCTGATGGTTGGGACAGGGTTTGAAGGGTCAGGGTATTTCTAAAACTTTTGAACTCTGCATCACCTGGCCTGAACAAACCAGAGCCTTAACACACTTATTAAGGTCTGAGACGTTATCAGAAAATCTCTTGAGGTATCTAAATGTTTTCCTTTTTTCACTCTGACATTTGGAGTTTAGAGATTTTGAGTGAACACAGTTACCAGTTGACATCTCCAGTATCCAGGAAGAGTGACATTGACTGTTCCAACCAACAACTGTCAGAACAAAACCTAACTTCCCAGGAGAAGCTAAAACAGATGTGCTATATGTCATATATACAGTCAGTGGTCCCAACTCCACCACGATTGTAGCCTCTAGCTCTCGTTCATACTACTGTGGATTCTTGTTGGAGCTCCACATTATTGTTGTTTTTGCCAGTTTGCTGCTTGTTGGTTTAACTGTTGGTCTTCTTGATCCTCCTGGTCTCCTGTCCAGAAGATGCTGACAGTATCACTTCAGAAGCCATTTGAAAGCTGACTCACAGATTCTATGTATTTGTTTTAATAGTAGTGTTTAAACGAACAAATAAACACTGCTCAGATAAATAGCAATTCAGGATTTTTTATAGGGGCCAGTCCGGGCATATTTAAATTTAAATCTGCTATTTTAATCCCAGTCCAGTTTCGAGCCTTTTGTTTTAACCGCTGTGTTCAGAGGACCTTCTGCTGTCCTCAAGGGACCATTCATGGACATTCCTGCCCAGCTGATAACAGTAAGGACATTCTCAGAAGGTAAATAAAAGAGTTTAGAGTGTGGAGCTATTTTACAGTAGAACATAACAAAACAGACCATAATATCTGAAGTTGCCCAGTTTTTCTTTGTTTTTGAACCAGCACTGAAGAGCACATTCAGAATCGAGTGGAGGCTAACGCTAATGATAATACACACACACTACAGAAACCAAAATCACGGCACCTTGGAGATACAACACCCATTTGTCACACACCCATTTCTTTGCACATTCTTTTTTTGCCACATCATTTGAAAAGTGCAGTTACAAGTACAGTTTCATGATAAACAGAAAAAAATATTCACCGATATAAATCCAACTGATCTGGATGACTCTCATCATACGGCAGCACTGTAATGAGCAGAATTGGAGACTACGTTAGTGTAACCGCAGTCAGCGTTCATGCAGGTACTAAATTGTTGTGTTGTGTGTGCTGTTTATTTCGGTTCTGTGTACAGAGGTGCAGAGGGATCAGAATGGGATCTGCTGCAGCCTCCCAGCAATTTAGTGCTTCAGAGAGAGTGAGAGAGAGAGAGAGAGAGAGGTGAATCTGTCAGCCTGGCCACAGTGTGTGTGTGTGTGAGTGTGTGTGTGTGGGAGTGATGGAATAGGGAGGTAGTTACTGTGTTAGTGAGCCAGAGAGAGTGCACTCAGTGTACTGCAGAAGAAAAAAAAATACCCCCCCCCCGACCAAACCCCACTTTTACAGACAGCTTGTCGCTCTCACTCAGCCTCTCTCCTTTCTCTCTCTCCTTTTTCTCTCTCTCTCCCTCTCTCTCTCTCCCTCTCTCTTTCTTTGCTTACGCTTTTCCTTTTCCTGCCCTGCCCTGCCCTGTCTTTTTATTCTTTCCCTCTCTCTCTCTCGCTCTCTCTCTCCATCTGTCCTTGCTCTCACTCTCTCTACTCTGTCCTGCTTTCTTTCTCTCTATCCTTGCTCTCGCTTTCCCTTATTCTGTCCTCTTTTCCTCTCCTCTCCTCTCTCTCTCTCTCTCTCTCTCCATCTATCCTTGCTCTCGCTTTCCCTTATTATGTCCTGCTTTTTCTCTCCGCTTTCTCTTTCTCTCTCTCTCTTTTGCTCTTGTTCTCCTCTTTCTTCCTCAGACTCTCATCTTTTCCTCTGTCCTCTCTCTTTATCTCTCCCCTCCCTCTCTCTGCTGCTCTCTCATTCTCTCTTTGTCTCTCTCTCTCTTTCTCCTCTGTCTGCGTCTTCGTCTTCTTCTTCTGTCCAGATCTATTTTGGCGCTAAACACAAGCGTTTATCTTTTTCTGCTTGCTGCGCTCTCTCTCTCTCTCTCTCTCCCTCTCTCTCTCTTGCGCTCTTTCTCCGTCTCTCACTCAGGCAGGTTCGCATTTCTCAGTTCGCATTTCTCATTCACCTCTCACTTTGACCCCGTCTCTCTTACACACACACACACACACACGGTTTCTCTTCCTGTCTCTGTCTCTCTCTCTTCCAATTTTAACACTCACCTCAATCCTTCCCTACAGTGACTCTCTCTCTCTCTCTCTTTCTCTCTCTGTCTAGTTCTCTCTCTCTCTCTCTCTCTCTCTCTAATTCTATCTCTGTCTAGTTCTCTCTCTCTCTCTCTCTCTCTCTCTCTCTCTCTCTCTCGTTCTCTCTCCTATTGCTATCTCTGTCTAGTCCCCCCCCCTCTCTCTCTCTCTCTCCTACGCTCTCACTCTGTGTCTGTGCTGTGGAAAGCTAGCTGTCTGAAACGGTATTGTCTGAGTTCTGCTCAATTTTTAATGCAGTGTTAAGGTCAGAAGTCACCCGGTGTCACATAGGCCGAAGTAAGTATGCTTAGAGGTGGGGATGGTGGAGTGTTGGTGGGATGGATGGGGGGTGTGGAGTCGTCATTGGCGTGGCCAATTTAAAGGCATTCTCAGCAGCAGGGCATGTTTTCTACATACATGGTGGCAGAAAGCACTGTTATCAGTGTTATCAGTCAGCTTCTGCGTCATTCCTGAAGTGGGGTATCTGTAAATGTCTCCTTGTGCGAGGAGGATGAAGTGACTGAAATATGCTTTATAATATTTCCACATGAAAATGCCTTCCCATTTTAAGACAGCAAACATTTTGGAATACCTACTAATACCTGAATTTCGTCTTTCTTTGGAGAAGAACATTTCCTTTACTCTTATTGTTTGAAAAGTTCATGAAGCAGAAAAGCTCCCTGAAATGGTAATGGTGTGTTGATGTTATCTAACGCAGTCACACTGTTTTTGTAGCATTTTTTAATGGATTTTACCAAGCGAGCCAAAGGAGAAACTTCTAAAAAGTGGTTTTATGGCCTAAAACACCACTGTTTTGAAGCTGCTTGATCAGAGGAACATGGGTTGCTGCATGACGCTGAGATGGAAGGATAGTCTTAGGAACACCAGCAACATTTCACAAGGTCAGCGAGCACTGGCATATGCCTAGAATGGGTCAGTTTGGTCCTGTTGAAGGGCAGTTTAGTCTTACACTCTTAAATGTAATGTAATTTGGATGCCATACACTCTGTACTCTGCAATAAAGGTGCTACACAGAGTTCTTTGGGGTTCTTTCCAAAAGTAAAGACATTTTCAAGAACTTTGATCTTCACACTCCACATTTCTTTTACAAACACGATTCTTTATAGAACCAAAAGTGTTATTTTATGTAATTACTCCAAGAACTACTCCTTTGTAGAACTTAAGTTATGTTTTTAAGTATTGAAGAAACACTTTTGGCTTCCTAAAGGACCCTGTTTACACCTTGTCACTTCATTTGTCTTGAGTATCAGGATTTTATCTGGATAAGGCAAAGCTGCAAGTGTAAACACACAAGATGCATTTGAGCCACATGTTACAGTAATGTAAACACATCCATCTCTCCAAAATACATTGTCAAAATTCACAGTTAATGTTGCTTATTTAATTTAATATGATTTTTAAAGTGAATTAATTTATTTAGTTAGAGATATCAAAAAAAGCCATTTTCTTCTACTCTCTTAAAGCAACACTATGTAGCATTTTTACCTGAAATTAACAGCATCAAAATCATTGTGACGCCTCACTGACCTGTAATAGAGAGAATAGCATCACTGTCATTACTGCTACTCCAGGCTATGTATGTAACCTCATTCCGCATGCTTCTCTCAGCTTGTCCAGAAAAATGTGTTCTTTAGTGGCAACTCAGAGCATGAATTACACTTGATTTAAGGGGAGCCCAAGAAATGCCACAGAAGAAGAACTACTTTTGGCTCCATAAAAAAGTGCATCTTTGGAACCATTACCAGTTCCAAGAGGCACTCTTAAAAATAGGTGCTTCAGGCTTGAGTGTGAAACCCAAGCCATGCCTCTTTGCCATCAGTAGCCAGACTCAGAGAGACCACAATTGGCAATGCTCTCTGCAGGTGGGTAAAAGCAATGTTGGCACAGGCATCTGTTGGCTGGGGACCTGACTCTTTCCCTAAAGTGTAAAGGCTGCCCGGTGATGAATCGGGAAAAGAATCGGTGGCTGGTCTTGCATGTATCCGAGGAAACCTGTGTTAAGTCCTTACCCTCCTAGTGTCGGAAGCATTGCTAGCGTTAGGGTGAGCTACAAACAGGTGGGTCAGTGGGCGGTACCAAACTAGAAGGTAGGGGTTTGAGCGATGCCATGGAAGAACCACTTTTGGACCAGGAACTATGTTTGTAAAAGCGATGTGAGAGTGAGAGTAACTAACATGGTTCTTTAAAGAATATATGGCATCACTCAAAGAACCCTTTGTTTTTAAGACTACCTTAGAAACCCGTGAGTTAGTGAGTTTGTTCTGACTCTGGCCTACCACCCATCACTCACCCACTTTACTCTCTCATTCACCCAAAACACGAGGGCCACCTCGGCGTCTCGGCGTGTCGATTCTCAGCATAAACACAGTAAAACAAAGGGGAAGGGTCGGGATTAGGCAGCAGCTTGTGCACTTGCACTCGTCGCCGAAGCTGCGAGGTTGGAGTTTGTTTATGAGCGAAGCAGCATCTGTTAGGAAATGAAAATGAAAAAAATTGAGTGATTTATCAGCCTGCGTTTGTGCTGCTGAGGGGGTGCAAAAAGGGGGGGCTTGGCTGGCTCAGTGTCGAGCAGCAGGGCATTAGACGACTGCGGTTCATCACTTAGCGTTGTTTTTACACTCGAATCATGCGAATAGTAGTTATTCTAATGCGAAGACACCAGCCTCCAGCCATCGGCCCTTAAACCATTAGGACTGTCTGGGGGCATCGCTGTTGTGGCTCAGGATGTCTCATGCTCTTCGGAGGCTGTGAGCAGATCTGGCTAGTCTGTGATTGGAGTCTGTGGATAATAGCATTCATATATGGGGTTCATTGGGTTTTTTCTGGTGAATACATGCGAAGATAATCTCCTGCTATTATTGGGGTGTACATATGTGCTTGTGTTGTGTGTGTATGTGTGTGTGTGTGTGTGTGTGTGTGTGTGCGCGAGACAGCTCAATCTCAGTGCTCTCATTAGGGTTTGAGGATTTCACGCTTCGTTATACTCTGACTTTCGCTTTAATTATGTCATTTAAGAGGCGTAATGTGGCGGGCTTCTCCTCTGCAAAGGTCTTCCATCGACATGCACTCAGGGCTGCCAGAGCAGGCTGCTTTTTTGAGCCGCTTCGAGAACGATAGCATGTACTCAAGAGCGCGCAGAACATGAAGATTACATCGCTTCATCTCTCTCCTCTCCCCCCCTCTCTCTCTCTCTCTCTCTCTCTCTCTCTGTCTCTCTGTCATTTTGCTCTGTCCTTCAGTGTCTTTAGCCAGCTGCGCCTCTTTCGGCCATTAGTGCCCTCGCCTTCCCCCCATTTTCCCCATCACTGACTCTCACAGCCAAGACTGAGCACCCCCAACCACACAGGCACACATACACACACACACACACACACACACTGTCTGTCCATGCTCCCACCTCTGGTGGTCGAGCCTGCTGTGCTGCTGGGAGGGTAGTGCTGCAGACTGGGATAATAACGCCGTCTGACATTGCTTACACGTCTGCAACATACAAGGCAGAGCGACTAGACGCAGCACAAGTAAACACTAATACACACACACACTCAGGCCCATGGGGAGGTGGCCTACGTGCCCTTTATACTGCGTTTCCCCCTATGGACCCTGTGCTTCATTTTCATATGACCAATACAATACAATACAAAATATAGGAGAAGGAAAGGAGGTTCTTTACACTGGTGTTAATGTAACCACAATTAGTCATTTCAGTTGGTCTGTAATCCCACACTGTGACGAGAAGCTTGCATTTGAAAACAAATGGGGGAAAGTGGAGTTACAAGGCTTTTCATATGACAGCGATGACATACTTGGTTGCCATGGTGCATCCGAGTTCACAGAAAATTCACTGCCCCCACCAGTCACAGAGATAGTGGAATATTGGAGAGTGGGGAGGGAGGGCGGGGGGGGGGGGGGGGTTGAGTAGAAGACGAAGAGACAGAAAGATTGAGAAATGAGATGAGAATGAGGAAGAGGGGACGAGAAAGAGAGGGAGACAGAGCAGGAGAAAGACAGACATGGAGAGAGAGAGACAGGAAAGAGAGAGAAACAGAAGGAGAAAGGTCAGTGGGAGGAAGAAAAGGGCCGAGAGACAGAGGGAAAATGAGTGGGAGAGAGAGGCAGGGAAAGAGGGGGAGACAAAGACAGGGACAGAGAGGGGGAGAGAGAAACAGAGGAAAAGGACAGTGGAGAGAGAGAGAGACATGGAAAGAGATGGGGATAGTAAGAGAGGGAGAGAGACAGAAGTAAAGGGAGGCAGGGATAAAAGGGGGCGAGAGACAGAAGGAGAGAGATGGGGAGAGAAAAGAGAGGGAGAGAGAAAGACAGGGAAAGAGAGAGATAGTAAGAGAGGGAGAGAGACAGAAGGAAAGCGATGGGGAGAGAGAGACATGGGGAAAGAGGGGAAGAGAGAGTGACAGGGAGACAGAGGACATGAGAGGACGTTCATGAGATGCAACAAGAGACCCAGAGAGAGAGAGAGTGAGAGAGAGACATAGAATTAGACACAGTCATGTGTAGCTCAATTGCCAGAATGGAAATACTGTTTGTGTAGCCAGTGTGTTACTCTTCATCCCCCCGCAAACAGCCCTACCCACCCCACCATCACACTCACTCTTCCTTTCACTCTTTATTGCATTCTCTCTCTCGCTCTCTCTCTCTCAGTCCACTGGAGATGTTGTTATCACCCCCGGATAGCAGCGGCTGATTGCCTCTTCAGAGCGGAACGTGATGTTTGGGGGTTCTGTCCCCCATTTTTCCCCATCTTCTCTTCTCTTGACCCGCTCACTGAAGAGTGATCTGGAGAGCAGCCCAAATATCAATGTATGCATGGTTACATCATCAGCATCTTAGTACATGCGTATCTCAATCCAATCTATCTCTCTCTCTCTCTCTCTCTCTCTCTCTCTCTCGCCATTCCATTGATTAAATCACTTGATTCCTTTTTTTTCCGGAGCTGCACAATGACACCGGCTTCACTTGAATATAGAGATGAGGTAACGAGGTCGTTCACCACACCGCCTCCTCGGCTCAAAAACAAGCCCCCGGAAATAGAGAGAGGGAGAGAGGGAGGGTGTGTGTGTGTGTGTGTGTGTGTGTGTGTGTGTGTGTGTGTGTGTGCACGCAAATTTGCACATTTGGGAGACGCACTTCTCTGTTCCGCAGTAGGGGGAAGTGGATGACTTCACTCCCCTTGTGGTGGTGGCTGGGAGGGGGCCCAAACACTCATCATACCAAACCCAGTGGTGTGCAATTATGTGCACACAAGAATTTTGTTGTTCACGAGATATGCTCATCATCATGCCTGCCTGTGGAACCTGGTCCAAGTTTATTTATTCATTACCACGTTGGGAAACAGGAAGCCATAACAGGCCGGTTTCCTCTAGAGACTTGAGGCAGGAGCTTTCAGCAGGTCCATATCCTCGCTCTCATGTTGCCGTTGTTCTTGTTTTGAAAATGTCAAATGTTAATCTACTTACTCTTGTAAAGTTGTCATTTTGGAGATTCCAGGTCTTTGCGGGACATTTTATTTTGCTTACAGTCAGTTTTTTCCAATGTTTTCTGTTCCAAAATCGATCTCTTCTAGTATCTATAGTGATGAATTCAGTCTGAACTGGTCGAGAGAAATCTGATGTTGGTCATTTCTGTGGAGGGATTTCTGGCATCAGATCAACCAAATAACCAATCAGAGTTAGCAGACTATTTACATCACCTACCTTAATTTTACAAAAATCCACTAGTTCATCTAACCTGCGTACCCCAGCACACAGCACGTCCCTTAAACACAACGACACCTGGGCTAATCGGCGCAGATTTGCCAGCCATGGAGGCCACACTGAAATCTAACTGAAATTTTCTCATCCCTCTTAAATGCGTGCTGAACTTACAGGACGCAGAGTGTCACTGCAGCGCTGTTTTAAGGTAAAATTTCAGCTTCATGCACTGCAGATTTTTCTTGTTGTTTCTTGTTGTGTCTTTCAAATCATATTTTAAAACATTTTTTTATCAAGTCAGAACCAGTGAAGACATGACTCAGAGTTGTGAAGTGCCACCACATGCCAATGCCAATCATTCTGCGATGTGACACGACTTCGTAATTCTGAACAGCCTGCAGCTCGCAATGTTTTGGAGCATTTAACTACGAACTGCATTAATATAGAAATGTTCTTATTCTGTGGCATATCTTAAGATTAAATTCCATTTTTGGGTGTTTAAAACCAGTAGACTGGGGCTTTGTATGGACTTATATATGTAAATATATGTTATAAATGGGTGAGGCTAACTGCTATAGGCTAAATAAATAGATTTCTAAATAAATGAGAGGCATTGGTACTTGACATCGCAAAAACAGGATTTCAGGTTCTTAGGTCGTTGTTTCAGCAACATTTCCAGGTATGTGGAAGCTTAAAACTGGAGAGTGAACGGGTCCAGTTCAAACGGGTCCTTTAATAAAAGCTGTCTGTCCATCCAGATGAGGACACGGTTGCCCGTTCTAAAAGAAAAGAGATCACGCGGACCACTGCACTAGGAGAAGTATGTTCCCTCCACCCCCCCCCCCCCCCCCCCCCCCCACACACACACACACACACACACACACACCTCCCCCACTCCCATCACATCAGCACAGGCAGTAGTGGCCATGGCAGCGGCCTCCGAGACCACCCTCAGGCACTCAGCTAATGAATTTTACACGCCTATTTCTCCACGACACCTGATCTGCCATTCCAGACAGGCAGAGCGAGCGTTGCACCGTTGCCCAATACACACACACACATACAAACATACTAAAGCACACACACTTTGCATATATGCGCAGTGTTTATGAGTCATGCGTCATGTCAACTCTGATGTTGTTGTTGTTGTTGTTGTTGTTGTTGTTGTTTCTCCACGCTGAGCTGTAGGGGGATGCTCGGGGTAGTCTTCCGCGCAGGCAGACCCAGGACCAGCTCAGCCAGTCAGATTCACAGCACAGCTGTTAGAACAGGAGAACACGAAGAGCTGATTCCAGATCAGTCGGAGCAGCACCTTGTAGCAGCACTTGCAGACATAACGCTGAGCTCCTTAGTATTCCATGCAGGTGCGCTTCATCAGTGGAAGACAGCGGTGCAGTGATGCCACTGCGTGGGTGTGTGTTGGGGAGGGGGTGGTTTGAAGCTTATCGCCTTCGCGTTTGTGTTCCCTCTCCTCCGAGGGAAGGTTAATTACTGATCCCTGCCGCCGTCGCTGCAACTGCACTCCTCACACACATACACACACACACCTGGAAGTGTGTGCGAGCTTCCATCAACGTTAGAGGCACAAATACATCAATATAACACCCCCCACCCCCCCATCCTTCCCCCTCTCTCTCTCTCTCTCTCTCTCTCTCACAGTGTCTGGATTAACTGTCAGAGCCGGATATCGAAGGGGGGAGGGGGGGTACAGGCGAGGGGGTGGTCTGGTGAAGCGGGTAGGATGAGCCACTCCCCCCCTTCCTAAAAGAACAAGGCTAATTATGCTGTCCTGGACTACTGGCCACAGAGGGCTGTGGAATCAAACTCACGATCTGTCGATTACAATGCAACGCTTAGATAGTAGTGCCACTCGAGAATACCACCCCGTCACTGTGTTTTGCATTTCTCCTTCGTTTGATAAACCAACTGTTTTCACCATTCTATTTAAATGGTCGTCTTTTCCATACAGGTTTGGTTTTTGGCATTTTCAGAATTCCCATAAATGTGGATGGAAAACCTTTTAGTGAATCCCGATTCTAAACTGGACCTTTTCACTTGTCCTGCTCCAGCATCTTTTACAGAAACCGAGAGCGTTCCTGTGGGAGTCAGTAGAAAAAAAAAAAGATCTTAGAATGGGTGACTCAAGCAGGCTAATAACGGTAGGGCTAGCTTGGGTGTGTGTTAATGAGAGTAGCTCTGTTATAAGAGGCTTCTATCAAGGCCACAGTTCAGATGTGTGTGTGTGTGTGGATGCTGA
>NC_132889.1:26291277-26461479 GCF_030463535.1 Salminus brasiliensis | reverse complement strand
TTCTCTCTCTCTCTCCCTGTTCTAGAACCTTCTCTCTCAGCTCATTAGCGGGAGCGCAGTAAACCCTGCTCGCGCCTGTGAGGTGAGCGGAGCTCGTGTCAGCGCCGCTGCCCAGTAAAATAAGCGAGGGTCTGCTTGATGCTGCTGTGGTGTGTGAGTGAGTGAGTGAGGCAGCAGATGTGCGAGTGTGTTAGGGGGGTTGTCTAGGGGGGTGAGTTGGAGGAGGAGGAAGAAGAGGGTACTGCAGTCTGTGTGTATGTGTGTGTGTGTGTGTGTGTGTGTCCACGCAGTGTGATACAGAGCGAGAAGGGCATCAGTATGACACGCTCTCGCGCGCCGGCCCCATGGCAGCGGGAGCCTAATTGCGGCGAGCACAGATGAGGAGTGATTTTGGCGGCGATGGGGCGCTAATAAACGCAGGAGTGAGTGAGTGAGAGAGAGAGAGGGAGAGGGAGAGGGAGAGACTGCCTCCTGCCGTCAGAGTACAGGCCCCGCGTGACTGATGGAGTTCAGCACTCGTTCGCAAACACACACACACACACACACACACACACCACACACAAATATTTTCTCTCCAGTCGGGGCTGCAGAGCTTGCAGGCAGAGGGGGAGGTTTGTGCATGTATGTTTGGATGTGTGTGTGTGTGTGTGGCAGGGGGTGAGGGAGAGAGAGAGAGAGAGAGAGAGTGGGTGTATTTTGTGCTTGTGTGTGTCCAACTGTAAGGTTATTATTCCCGGGCTGATGTGGGCTGTCAGCTGGCCAGTGAGATCAAACAAAGAGAAGGAGAAGAGAAACACAGTGAGAGAGGGAGGGTTTATGGATCCAAACAGGCAGAAGCCAGAGAGACCTTGCTGGGTTCTAGACGTCGGGTGTACCTAACAAACCTTTCGGGCAGAACCAGCCCGCTTTTGGTCAAAGACTGCCCCTTAAAACACACCTGCGTATGTGTTTGAGTGTCATGGAGGTGTGTGAGAGGAGGAGGATCTGTGCATGTGTGTCTGTGTGCATTTGTTCATATATGCCTGTGCATGTATGTCTGTGTGTGTGTGTGTGTGTGTGTGTGCGGGCGTTTGTTTGTGTGTGCCGAGCCGTGGAGGTGTTGTGGCCGAGCCTGCAGGGGGGGGGGGTAGTAGAAGCTTCAGAGCGAATCAATGCGTTTGAACTGAGGGATTGCAGTTGACAGCCCTGGCACAGCCAGCTGGAGCGCACACACACACACACACACACACACTCTTATCCACTTACACACATACACACACACACACACACACACTTCTCTCTGTCACCACCTCTCCCTTATGCAGAGACGAGGTAGAGAGAATTTTAATGGTGGTCTCTCTGCAGCTCTCTGAGGCACTGCCTATACGGTCGTACAAGAGATCAAAACCTGAGAACGAAAGAAGAGAGAGGAAGGCTTGAAGGAACTTGACCACGCCCCCACCCCCTCACCCCACACCTTCAGTTGTGGACAGCGTCTATCGCACACACGCCAATCTTTTCTTTCGCCTCATATGCATGCAAATGAAGCGTCTTATGCAAATGTCCCAGTTAGGGAGCGTGGGGGTGGCTGGGGTGAGGGTGGGTGACTCCCAGATCCAGATGCACATCTGCAGCAGGTGCCACGCCGCTCACTCCCACATGCCGTTGGCGACAGCCATCGTGGACGGTACCAGCCAGCCCAGGGGGGGGGGGGGGGCACTGCAGCCCTGGACGATCCCCCCGGTGCGCCACTGAGCTGCTTCTCACCTTCTGTTTCAGAGAGCCAGGCCAGAAACAGTCCTCACGTGTGACAATGGATAACGTGCAGTCTTGTTGTACGTACAGAACTGCGCGCAAATTCCTATGTTCCTGTGCCGGTTATTAACCCTCAGCGCTCAAAGGGGCGTTAGAGTACAACATTGGAGTGTCTGTTAACGCGATCAGCTATTGCGTTGTGTTGTCATATAAACAATTGGGTGTTCATATGTGGGGTCAGGGTGTTAGATAAACACCACCCCAATTCTTCCCTAACTCCCCAAATTATCCAGAAGTATTGGATGGAGCACCATCCATCATTCCAGAGAACACAGTTCCACTGCTCCACAGCTCAGTGCTGGGGGCTTTACACCCCTCTTGCCCATGTCTGGCATCTGACACAGTGCCAATAGGTTCATGTTTACCTGCTCCAGAGAGTCCTATTCTATTGGTAGTTCTTCTCCGAAAGAAACTAAACAATATGTGTGTGTGTGTGTGTGTGTGTGTGTGTGCATTTGGACATCTGTGTCAGCAATGGGTGGAACTTAAAATAGCTGAATGCATTCATTAAAATAGGTGTCATATAATGCTAGAAAAGAAGTTCTAGAAAAGAATTTTTTCCCTTCAAAAATTGGAATTTTTGGGGAATATTGAAATTGGTTCTGGAGATCCTACTTGTCATCACCACAAGGGATAACCTGGCATAAGTTTTGGGTCAGGAACTCTTTCAACATAGCACATGAATGCAGCTTCATTCGCACCCCCTCCGCCCACCGCCTGCCTAGCTCTCTCTGTCCTCCCTCTCCTCTCTCCCCATATTGCTTGCGTGAAGAGACAATGCTCTCCCATCTCAAAGCCCCGAGCTGTCAGACTGGGCATGCGAGCAGTGCGCTTGGGGTGACGCTCCGTGCCGAAGCGGCCCAGCGCTCACGGGTTTCCGCCGCTTCCGACGTTTAATCTCCGAGGACGCCGGCGCCCATGTTTACCAGATTTGGAACAACTGTGTGTGTGCTGCTTGTAGATAATGCATGCGCTTTGTGAGTCGATCATTCAAACAACTACATGCACCAACAGAATTCAGCACATCCTATACCGGCGCCTCCTCCTCCACCTCCTCCTCCACCTCTCTCCTCCGCCATGCAAATCAGCAGAGTACAGCAGATGATTGTTTTGCAGTGCTTTTCTCTTGTTTTTTAACTCAGCGAAGGTGTGAAGGTCTGAGGCAGGAGCTGGACGTGAGCGGCTTAACGATCTATAGTGGACACAGACACACGCAGCTGACTCTGACGAGGCTCAGCTGGCCTTGTCCACTTGCTCAGCCATCCGAAGGGCGACTGGCCAGGAGCCTGAAGGGCATGCCGGCCCCCAGGCAGCCATTGACACAACCAGTCATGTACAGCACTTACACACAAACACCTGAAGAAAAAACTGTAGATAATCGAAGAAATGAAGCAAAATATTATGTGTCCTAATGTTTCTGGACACCCTCTTCTAACGTTGAGTTGTGGAATAATCTCAAATAGACTTGCTTATGTGGTTTTCGACACTGCATGCCTGCAACGTGGGTGTTATTATTGTTTACTACTGTCTCTACCCACAGTACTCTACTCATTCGTACCTGTATTAGACTTGGACAGTAGCAGACAGTCAATATTTGAAGTATGCCTTCAGTCCAGGCCACACACGTGTAGGCCCTGTCCTCAGGCCACAGGGCTTGCTACATCTGGACCTAACCATAAGCAGAAGACAGGGGCGGAGCCAACTTGGCAGAGGGGAGGAAGGAGGGAAGAAACGAAACATCAGCAGCTTCTGAAAGCAGCAACAGCAAGGCACTGAACACATTTTTTGGCCATTCTAGATTAAATACAGACAGTTGAAGCTTATAAAAGACATATTTTATATCAAGCTTGTAACAAACATTAATTTTACCCTGTATGTAGCAGTTTCATATTGACCGTTTCAGTAAAGAACCTGTGGCCACTGCTGTTTTCCATTTCTAACAACTGTCTGAAAGCCATTGGTGGGTTATCACTCGTATTTAGAGTCAGTGATGTATCTTGGACTGCCAGAAGACATAAGCCTATAAGCCTGTTTTAGAGATGCACTGTAACCCAGAACATTTACCAGAGGACATTATTTGGAGGAGCTGTGTGTGTGTGTGTGTGTATGAACATAAACGTCCGGATCAGCCCTAGCATAAAGTCTGGGTAATGTCAGAATGAGCCCACTGAGTGATTCCACTGTGACCTTCTACTGTTGCTGTACATTATGCCTTTGGGCCAGCTCCTGAAGGCCTAACCAATAAGAAAAGCTTACCTGGCATCTACCTAAATACTAAAGAGAAAAAGCAATAAAGAGTCCTGACTGGACAGTTTTTCATTTGCCGTTTCAAGAATTTAAGAAGTCAAGAATTCTAGGCCCTAAGGGTTCCCTTTTGGGCTTTAAGACGTAAGGGCAAGTTTCGCACATACAGTGCTGACCCCCCTGGGTTTTTACTACCCTGCGTTCAACCGGCTGGAGTCCATCACTGTGGCGATGAGCCTTTTTTCTTTTGTGGACGTAAAGGACACTGGCAAGCTCCGAGATAGAAAATGGCACCTCTCATATCTCCCA
This sequence comes from Salminus brasiliensis, assembly GCF_030463535.1. Classification (NCBI taxonomy): domain Eukaryota; kingdom Metazoa; phylum Chordata; class Actinopteri; order Characiformes; family Bryconidae; genus Salminus; species Salminus brasiliensis. The sequence continues at coordinate 26,457,132 of NC_132889.1, read as the reverse complement.
TCACCTTCTGGACTGTGGCATGAAATAGGGGGAGGGCGCAGACACCTGCTGTCCTATCTCTGAATCAGCCCCATCGATCACATTTCTGAATGCAGTTGTGCACATGCACACACACACACACACACTCCCACTCACTCCGGCACACTTGCACACAGGAAATATGGTAGTCGTTTTTTATGAAACGGAGAAGAACGAGGCACGTCCTGGCAGAGGCTGAAGCTGGAGGGGGGCTGGCAGTTGAGGGGGAGGGGGGCTGTCGGGAGGCAGTGGACTAGAGTGCTATTGTGTGGACTTCACCAGGATGTAGGGGACATTGAGTCGGACAGCGTCCATAGCTGGAGCTCTGGAGCTGACTGCTCCACTTTTGGACAGGCACAGATACTGCCGCCGTCCTCTATCCACAAAAGGGGGGACGAAAAAAATGGAGAAAAGGAGAGAAAGAGAGAGAGAGAGAGAGAGACATTTTGCCTGCAGGGATACATGACCTTCAGCCAACCCTGCATCCTTTCTCTCTCTTTCTCTCTCTCCCTCTCTCTCTGTCTGTGTCTCTCCCTCCCATATGCACTCGCGCGCGCACACACACACACATAAAACGAGCCCTCCCTAAATCACTGCTCCTCGCTCAATTACATTGCAGGTAATCTGTGTGGTATTGGAGATTAAAGTTTAATTAGGGCGAGCGGAGTCATTTGGGCCCTGGGTTTAATCTAATCATGCCGCACCGCGCTGCTCGCCTTGTGATGCGCGCTGATGTCAGGTCCGAGTACAACCTGCGAGTCGGGATCTGGTGCGAGTCTTCTTCTTTTTTTTTTTTCTTTTTCTTCATCAACAGAGAACAAAGGCTTCCCACTCCCCCGTCTACCTCTTCTGGCTTGGCTGTGCTCCACCGACACATTCACACACTCGCCCATCCCTGTCCACACTCTCTCTCTCTCTCTCTCTCTCCCTTTCTTGCTGTACCCAGTGGGTCCACACAACAGACAGCGGGTAGGGAGGGGTGGGAGAGAGCAAGAAAAGACAGAGAGAGAGAGAGAGAGAGTGAGAGCGAGAGACTGGGGAATAAATGAGCCAAAGCTCCAGCATCCCTTTGTCTTAAGCCTCATCCCCCAAACCGCTGACTCTCCGGGCATCAGAGAAAGCATTTCTGACAGAGCAATCGCATCAGCGGACGCTTTTCAAAGAGCCTGTCCTCCCCCGCCCCCCTTTGCCACCCACAACCCACCCCCGCTCCTGCCGGATATAGGGGCTCTTATGCTCTCCTGCCTGCTTCATACGTTTGTAGAATGTATTTTTCCCTGTTTGCGAGTGTAAGGCCTCAAAGAGTGCAGCAACAGTGGGCTCCCAGGACAGTAGGACTGCAACTAACGACTGTGTCTTTGTTTGATTAACCTGCCGACTATTATTTAACTAATTGAGGTAGTTAATTGAGTGCGCTCATAGACAGTCCTCATAGACTCCTAGGCAGTCCAGACTTTGCTCCAGCTCACAATGCATACATGTACAGCAAAAATCTGGACTGGCATGTGGTCTCTGAGGACCGCTGTGACGACCACTGATTTAGAGCATTAGCGATTACGTCCACGGCAACATTTTTTCCTAATCATTTACATCAGCTTTAACGTTGTTGCAGCCATCACTGACAAATCGTATAAGATATCCCGTAGTTTGCAGTCGCAAGAAGATGACTGACAGGCGTATGCTCACTCCAGTCCGGACAGGCACCAAACAAAAGCAATTAAACGGGACTCACTAATTACGTTGGGGGTTCGTCCGAGCAGCACTGCTATTTCAGCGGCAAATGAAGGAGTAAGGAAGGGAGGGAAAAAATTGATCAAAGACCTGCTTCTCCCTCCTTCTAACCCCTCGCTCCATCCCTCCCTCTCTTTCTTGCTGTCTCTCGCTCTCTCACACATTCCCTGTGGTATATCCGGGCCCCGCTCTGATTTCATGCGCATTATCAGTGTATCTGCGGCTTCTAACGCTAGCCTGGCTCAGCGAGGCTGGGTTTTCAGAGCAAATAATTCCCAGTCTGGTCCTCCGGTAACAGCTATGCAGTTGATAAGGCAGAGAGTCAGGGCTTGACATGAATAGAACATGAAGAGTACGGGACATGAAGGGCACCTTCTGGGAAAGACCCGGGGCATAGTCACAGCCTCGAAAATGGCCCAGCCTGCTGCTGCTATTAAAAAAAAAAAAACGCTTCCCCTTGAACTCTTCCTGTCTCTATACGCCACCATTTGATTGCCCCATGCCATCCTTCTTCCGCTAATTGCGTTGTACCACCCTTTAACCAGCATTCTCTGTGTGGCGGCTTTGAAATCCTGCCAACTCAGCCATAGCCTCAACCAACCTTCAGAAACAGGCGCCAAAAGCAAAAAATCAGCGTTTGGTAAGGCATCTACAGAGGCGACAGACGGAAGGGAGCTCTCAGAGGCTAGAATCACAAGGACCAAATGTCGGATCGCTATGCAAGCAAGCCGTGGCCGTGGCAGCTTTTCGGCACCCAAGCGCACATCCAGTGCCATGACAGCATCTGCCATGTCCTTCCATGACTGAATGAAACTTTAACACTTGTGTATCCTTTACAATTTTGCATTTCTGCATAAACTTGCCTTAAACAAAAGAGATTCCTGGACTCTGATTGGCTCAGCGGTCTGATGCGCTACCACCGTGGCCCAGAGGTCATGGATTCAAATCCCAAGCCAGGGTGCTTTTGAAGTAATTGTAGCTTACCGAGTGGAAAGGGTTACACTAATCCACTGCAAGACAGATGATATGCAAATGGAGGAAATTCCAAAGAGTGGTTGTCCACCAAAAGTAGGACTCTCAACACTGCAAAATAAGGGCCTATAGGCCTCTCTTGCATTCAGTATTGTCAATGTTCATGGGTCTCTCTTTGGGCAAACGTTAAGCATGGGGGTGGCAGTATCATGGTTTGTGTCTGTTTCGGGTCCAGGACAGCCTGCCATTATTGATGAACCTATGAATTCTGGATTCCACCAGGGAATTCTACAGGAGAATGGCAGGGAATTCGTCGGTGAACTGAAGTTTTACCCGTAAGTGGGTCATGCAGCAAGACATGGACCCTAACACACAAGTAAATCTACAAGAAAAGGGTTAAAGCAAGAGAAAAGCATCATTTTGGAGTGGCCATCTCTAACTCTAGACTCTAGAATGTAATAGAAACAGCATGGAAGGCTTTAAAAAGAGCAGTTCATTCAAGGACACCAACATCACTGAGTTTTCAGTGAGAAGCACATAGAGATAAAGCCGAAGTGTGGGTCATCTGGGGGTCCCCAAGGACTGGTTTGAGAAGTAGTGAGTTCTATAGCTGCGACTTCAGACCACACTACAGCCTAGACTGCCCGCTCTGGTCAGGTTGTTGCTGGGCTGTATCCACCACTCTTAAGTCCCCTTCTCAGAGGTAACAGGTTAATCTGTTGCTAAAGTGGACCAAAAAAAGGAGGATGCAGGGTGCAGCAGGAGTGCGCCGAGCGGACAGAAAGAGAGCTTGTGAGGGAGAGAAGGGCAGCAGGAGACCGTAAACAAAGCAGGGAAGAAAGCAGAGAGGAGGAGAGGGGTGGAAGGAAAGGTAGCTTGACACGGCGACCGCTCTGCTTCATCAATTGAGCTGCGCTGAAGCAGAAGGGGAGAGGAGGAGAGAAGGAGAAGGGAGCAGAGCGGCGAGCCTCACAGGGAGAAATAAATGACTGTGCCCTTATTGAGCGCAGCAAGGCATATAGCATTTCGGGCCAGTAATGTCATTGCGCCTTTTGTACCGCCGTTATTGATGAAGTCTGTCTCAAAGCAAATAATCCCTCCGCGCAGGCAGCATCCGAGACTTCTCGTTCCGTTCCGGGAGATCAATGTAAGCGATCTCGGGGACAGAAAACGTGGTGGGAGAGAGAGCGAGGTGCGATCGGCTCGAGAACGGACAGGCACAGCTGAAGCACCCCTGCGAGGAGAGAGAGAGAGGAAGAGAGGGAGAAGAAGAGGGAGAGAGAGATAGAAAGCGTGAGACAAAGAGGAGAAAGATGAGAGAGCAGTAGAGAGGGAGATCAAAGAGGGGCCTCTGCTTCAGTAGAGCACATCACCGAGAGACAAGAGCATAGCGGCCTCACCTGCTGCAGAGATGCTAACATCCCTCCCTCTCTCTCTCTCTCTCTCTCTCTCTCTCTCTCTCTCTCTCTCTCTCTCTCTCTCTCGCTTTCATTCCCTGTCTCTCTTTCTCCCTCCCTCCCTCTCTTGCTCTATAGGTCCCTGCTCCCCTTATGCACTGGAATATCAATCAGCCTCCTGCCCCAATTTGCCGACCCTTCTCTCTCTCTCTCTCTCTCCTCCCTCTTTTTCTCCATCTCTCTCGTTCACTCACTCACTCACTTTACTTCTCTCGCTTTTTCTTTTTTTTCTTGGTCTCTCTCTTTCTCTCTCTCTCTCTCTCTTTCTCTCTCTCTCTCACACACACACACACACACACACATAAATAGAGATTTGACATTCCCAAGATAGTCGCTGAGCACTTGGTTACGTATGCGGAGTCGTCTCCGTTGTTGCCAGGGTAGCCAGGTCGTCCGCAGTCTTCTCAGGCTCTGAGAAACAGGAGGTATTAGGACTCTGTGCTGGATGTGATCAGCAGCCTGCATTTATCTCTCTTTAGTCTACAGCGTTGTCCCCCAAAGCTGCTTAAGCTCCCTCTCCCTGCCTGGAACATGCATTTTGGTCTGATTCAGGTATTAGGGTGCTCTGAGTACAGCTGGAGACTTTTCTCTCTCTCTCACACACACACACACACACACACACACAAACTCCAATTTTGTCTCTTTTCAAACGCACTTGCACACCCAGGCACTAAAGCAGGGGAGTGGAAATCGCAGGTGGCAGGAGGACTCTGACCACGCCTGCCCCAGTCCCCGCTCCTTCTTTCTCTGTGTTGGCGCAGCGGTGGCGGCCCCTGAGGCGTGATGCCCGGGGCACGGCTGGCGCTGATGAAACATGCAGCAGGCTCCTCGCAGCAGGGAGGGCACGGCAGCACGCTTGCTTTGCTCAGCGTCGCCATGCCGACAGCGCTGGGGCTCGACATTTAAAGGCCACTCTCCAAAGCCCCCTAATGGCAGGAGCCACCCGGACAGTACCAACAGTGTTTGGACTGGCACAATTGCACGTACCAGTTATTTGAACGTCCCACTTTTATGCTGGATTGATTGATATTGCTTGACTGGACAATATGGGCAAAAATCTGTATTATTTAATTATTTAATGTCAGCAATTCCTAAAAAATCTCAAATATAGTGATTTGTATGGGATTTATATGGAGAGTTGGCACAAATAGATTGTATTCCAATTAAATTCTGGACCATTTATTGAATGTATTGAATGGCAGCTGCTGTGATGAAATGATCAAATGGAGAAAATGGAAATATATTTTTAGACTGAAGGAAATCAGTTTACTCAAGTTTACTTTATGCACTGTATGGACAAAAGTATTGGGACACCTGTTCATGCATTGTGTCTTCTGAAATCTAGACTATTAAAAAGTTTATCCTGCTTTTGTTGGAGTAACTGTATCCATTGTCCAGGGAAGACTTTCTACTAGATCCTGAAGCACTGCTGTGAACATGGGATTGCATTCAGTGAAATGACCACTACTATGGTCAGGATGTTGGATGATCACCACCCCAACTTATACCAGAAGTATTGAATGGAGAACCATCATTCCAGGGAACACAGTTTTACTGCCCCACAGCTCTATGCTCCTCTAGCCCACACCTGGCTACTCTAGAGGGAAGTAGCTCTCTACAGAGACTAGACAAGCCTGCATTTGGTGGAATGCAATCGTTTGAAGGGGTGTCCACAAACATTTTCACATATAATGTATGTAACTTTGTTGCAAGTGAATGGCTAGACTTCTGCACCCTCCCCTGTGAAAGTAAGAACTGTTGTTGGCACATTATTCTGCAGTTGCAGATTGTTTAGGGGGAGAACTCTACACATACATTATCAATTTTTAACATGGATAATTATTGACAAGCCTCCAATTTATCAGTTTACCAACCAGACATATTTGATAAAGCCCACATTTTAATATGACTAATGATGGTAATGAATGTAAGTGATGAAATAAGGAACAATGCATATTCATCCAACTGCAAGGTCATGTCCTTGCTGATCCCTGCATCATTAAGTGTCAGTACTGCATGTATGAGATTTCCTATCATACATCAGTCAATGTCCTTGCAAGGTCCTGATGAACACACCAAACAGTCCTTTAGAATAAGTCTAAAATTTCTCAACCTAATTAATTTACTGTGCAATTGTGATTAATTTGTTATACAAAAAAAGTGGGGCATATTTTAATGTATTACTTAAACTACCAGAAATAGCAGCTTTGCTCTTCCTAGTGTCCAGTAATAGGTTCTCTCTTAATAACCAGCTTCCATATTCTGCAGATAAATCATGGAAGTGACCAACAGGATTTGAAATAAGCTAAAGTAGAACAGAATGTTCCAGACCATTCCCGGTGTCCACTGCCCGCAAGCCCTCTTATTTCTCCCTGACTGCTGAGCATCTCTGGGCCGGCTTCTTCATTGAAAGGTAGGACAGAAAACCGCAGCTCTGTCAGTCAAAGTGACGTCTCGGAGAAATGCACCTTGCGCAGAATGGCCAATCGAAAGTGTCCAATCTGATTAGCATCTCCCCAACCATCATTCCACAGCTACAGAAGCCTTGTACATCAAATAGGCTTGGCCCTGTCAGGACTTACAGTAGGCTTCAAGTACAGGCTTTGTGTGTATCAGGCAACTGTCCCCAACTTCGACAGTGGGGACGCTAAATTAAATTTAGCCAATTTGAGAGACGAACTGCATTTTTTTTTCAGTGGGTAAAATTTATCCACTCATTTTAATGCAGATCTTGCAGGTGAACAATTTAATTAATTTTCTCAACTGGCTGCATTTAAATTGAATTGACCCTTTGCATGACCCTTGGTCCCCGTCATAAAACCCATTGTCTATGGCTCATCTTTTTTCTTCTTTTTAGACAACTAATGCCATGTGATTCGACTATAATGTCTTTCCCTATGCAGTGGTCAGTAGTCTGGGTATTTCTGTATTTTTTGGTGGCAGGTTCATTTTCTGCAGGTTGCCTCATACCCACTAATCCTTTAACCCCAGCTGTCTTATGAGGGATTGGTAAATGCCAAACATCTAATTTATTGGTTTATTAAATTACAAATCCTGAATAGTAAAAATACTCCCCATAATTGCTTTTCTTATATTAACAGGCACCGCACTGATGATTTTATTAAGAAATAAGGCCTGGTTTATGCTGCAGTGTTTGCACAAAAACAACTATTCATAAAATACCTGCAGTCTCTTACCACAGGATTTTCAAAGTATAATGTCACCATCAATACAGAATATGGCATCAAAATGCCAAGTTTATGAATATGTAGGGGCACGAAGGAAGCTGCCAGGTCTACTACACAGTGTGTGTGTGTGTGTATGGATTTTCTCAGAGGCCTCCATATTCCCTCATGCTACCCTAGCACACATACTTGAGGTAGATAACTCAGATGTAAACACGTCGGACAGAGCTTTTGTGCCACCAGCATGAGAGAGAGAGAGAGAGAGAAAGCCACATACAGACAGATGGAGAGAAACAGAGAAATTCTGTTGGAAGTTCTAACAGAGATGATGCGATCAATGGAGCACTGCGTGTGAGACTAGTTAGTGCAGAGCGTGACAATCAAGGCCTACACCTGCTCTTGCGTGTATAACCAATGCATTATTCAGCAACCTACCTCTGCACTGGCTGCTAAAGGTCTCATCGGGCATGCCTTTTTAAGATACACTGGAGCCCACTGTGTTGACATCCTGCTTCTACCAAATTCTCCCACTCTACACATTAGTGAGGGTTAGGAACATGGCTGAACAGAGCGTGATTCAAAACGAGAGAGAGATTCAAAATCAGTCATGAACCATGAATAGAAACGTTGTTTAGGTTTTGTTTAAATACCAAGTTTGGAATGGTATAGTAGAACTGCGTTGAGTGGTAAATAATCCCTGATGCACCACACTACAGCCCATTCTGAAATTCAAGCCTAAATTCTTTGCAAGTGAGTTGTTGTAATCAATGTCACCTTAAAGTAGTCCATGCTCTAGCTCGTACAGGAAAATCCACTGACTTTCCCATGTCACTGCATGTAAACACATCAAATTAGGACATCCCATTAAAACCTTCTTTTTTAAGGGTTTCCTCCTTGCACACCTCCTAAGAAAATCAAGAGGAACTATTTCAATGGCAGATGCATGTACGTTCTTCAATTGTTGCAAAAGCTGCCTGTAGGTCTACTTATTGACGCATCTTGCTGCCTGCTCTTGGGCTGGGACTTGCTGGGATGGCCCATGGCCATGTTGGCAGTTGTTCCACTTGTTATTTATTTTGTGGAGACTGGAAGGGCTGATTTCGAATTGTTCTGAGGTCTTTTTAAACCCCTTTCCACACTCATATGCATCTACAACCTTCTTTCTGAAGGCCTCAGAGAGCTCTGTGGATCTGACCATGGAGATCTCAGTTACTTCAACAATCAAGAGCAAACCAAACTTAATGTCTGAGTTTTATATAAGACAGGCTTCCTCAAAAATCCCCACTATGTTCTAATCATCTGCAGCTGATGTGCTTCACCTGATTCTAATGTTAGACATTTTAAGTAGTAATAAATGTGAAAAAGTCCTTCAAGACGTCAAAATATGCTATGCATTCACTGATGCATCATCACATGCAGCTCAAAAAAGCAAAGTTTCTCAGCACTCCCATTTTTCTAGAAAAAAGCACAATCAAGCATGTAAAAAAATGCACTGCTTGTACATTTCCAGTATGCATCTTTGAGGTCCTGAAGCTTGCATCCCAAGCGATCTTATTTGGGTCATTGTGTAAACAAGTACAGCAGCACCACTGAACCAGTAATAGATGGCTGTGGGTCTCTTGGGAGGCCGCTGTGCTGTTGCTGGAGGGGAGTGGTGAGCTCAGGGGCTTGGTGACTTCAGACAGAGCGCTAGTGAGATGAGTAATGCGAGCATCTGATGGGACCAGGTGGCCGTCCCTCGACAGGCTCCCAGGGCTGGAGTGCAGAAACGGAAGAGCCTCCGCTGCACTGTCTCTAGGTGACACTATTCCCTTTATAGTGCCTGCATCCCTCCATAAAACAGACACTCGTTACCGGCTAACTGGAGCTCGGCCCGCGCTGCTGAGGACAGAAAGGATTTGTGGGTGACATTAGCGGGGGAGTCCGTGTTTCAGCATATTAAACAGACAAAGACAGTCAGTGCCATGGTGCAGGTCGTGTACCATGTCTTGTGGCTGACGACAGTAACTGCAGGTTATGCTGGATATGCTTGGTGGATTGTCCACGTAAGGTTCAAACCTGGTCCTAGCTCGAACACATCTGATTAATTGGCAAATTATTAGTTCTTTGTGGGCTGAATAGCATCACCAAACTACTGCAGGGCATAGTGTAGATTACCAGCCTTGGCTTTCTAATAGTCACATTGGTTGAAAAAGCAGAGCTCTCCAATTTGGGGACCAGCGATTCAAATACAGCTATTTCTTCTAGTAAGTCTAGCAATCAACTGTAAATCAGGGATCACTGTAAATGTATGCTACATTTAGTGCACCCCTATACTTTGTTTGCTCTGGTCTAAATCCGTTAACAAATTTGTAAACCTGGAGCATTTCCCCGCTTGGTTTGGTTTGTTTTCAGACTGGGGAAAAAAATCTACTTATTGGCCAGACCTGTCTGGGGCGGGAGCTAAAAAGTAAATACAGAAAGACGATCCTGTGCTCATGGAGCAACTGCATTTATTCATAGCTATGGTCATTATCTGGCCAATATACCAGGTTAATACAATAAACAGGAGCTCGGATAGTTTGGTCAGATCAAGGTCAGAGATCATTTTGGATCAGACCGAGAGCATCCTTGCTCAAGGGTCTTGGTTGTGGTTGACATCTGAGTGCGATTGCTGTGTTCAAACCTGCTCAAAAGAATCACACCAAGGGTGAAAATGAACCAGAGTGCAGATTTACCAGAACCAGAATTTAAACTGACTAAAAAAGGACAGGTGTGGGCAAGGGGCAGAAGCAGGGCAGGTGTGAACACCCTTAGATGTTGGTGCAGAAAAGTATTACTAGAAGTAATCTGCTTTATTCAACTTCACTGTATGTTTGTGTGAAATATTTTACAGAAATCTCTTCAATGTTTAATTAAAAAAGTTTGTAGCAACTGATGTAGAGAGATGATAGTGGCGAATGCATTGATACTTCTGAAATGAGGTGATGAAATTCCTAGATATAATAAAATCCTAAAACAACTGAGCACAGATGCTGCATGAAGATTAAATTCTGTATTACTTAAATAGAGATTAATGTTTTGATTTTCTGAATGACTGAGTAGCCTATGTTTGTGTTACGATTCAATTTGTCTTATGATAAAAAACAACAATTGAATTCAAATCGATTGCGATAAATAACGCCGATCTCGGATTGAAAAGATAAACTAAGCCACTAAGCACTTTCTCTCTCCCCTTTTCTCTCTCTCTCTCTCTCTCTCTCTTTCTCTGTTTTTCCAAAAGAGCCCCCTAGCTGGAGCCATGCAGTCCTTCAGAGAGCGGAGTGGTTTCCATGGCAACCAGCACTGCTACCAGCAGGAACCCCATGAATTATCACGCCTTGAGAGTTACAGACATCATCACGGCCAGACCAGACAGGGCTACGAGGCGCACTCTCTTGCTGCTGCAGGGATGCCAACAGCAGGAGCAGGATCTAAAGACTGTTACGGCCAGCAGACTTACCCCAGCTATAGCAGCAGTTCAGCCCAGACCAAGAAACCGTACAGAGGAGGCAAAGCACCAAGCCAGCACCTGCAATCTGGCTACGGCAGCCACATGAGCACTGGATACTCGGCTCAGTACGTGAGCGAGGGACACTTACAGAAGTGGGATGAGTCAGCGCAAATGTCGCAGTATGAGCAGGACATGGTGGGCCGTCTTGAGCCTGGGGCCAGTGGGTCGTCCCAGTACCTCGAGCAAAACATGCTAGCCATTTCTCAAAGTCAGTGCCATCTCCCCTCCCAACCTTCTGCCCCGGTCTATACAAGTCCCCATCAACAAGGCCACCCTCCCAATCCAACTCCATCTCCTTTGATGTACCCACAAAGCCACCTTCACTTTTCCCAGCACTCCCAACCACCGTCCTCGACCTCCTCATCTTACATGGAGAAATGCAATCCAATTCCTCATGGCTACAAAAGTGGCTATGGAATGCCTCCTAATGCCCAGTATTCAAGGCAGCTGGGAAACCATAGCAGTCTAAAGCAGAGTGGTTATAGACCGCAGAACAGTTATGGTTACCAGCAGCCTCCTTCAAGAACAGGATTTGAACAACAGGCTTCCCTACAAGGAATGTCGGGTACATCAGAGAACCTTCAGAAATTCCAACATTACAATCAGCCTCAACAGAATTACTGCATCACAGACATTTCCGTGAGATCACCTGACCAGTACTACCAGAACTGCAGTCCAAGCTCCAGCCATTCGCCTGCACGATCTGTGGGCAGGTCTCCCTCATATAGTTCCACTCCCTCTCCCTTAATGCCCAATCCTGATTCATTCCAGTATGGCCAGCCAATCAATCCTACAGCTTCTTCCTCTTCTGCAAGCTTGCAAGACCAGAGCATGCTAATGCCTCCACACACCCACCCATCTCCCAGTGTGAACCACCAGTCTCAGAGCTACTCTAGCTCTATGAAGGAGCGTTTCTCTGAGAAGCTACTGTCTAACCCAAGCTTGTGGAGCCTCAATGCTCTGACCTCTCAAGTAGAAAACATCTCTAACAATGTCCAGCAGTTATTGCTGTCAGAGGCTCTAATGGCCAACAAAAAAGGTAGCAAGCGAAATCAGCCAAAAAAAGGAGAGGACTACAGGGGACAGTTAAGACCAATGGAGGACTCCTCATGTCCTGAAAACCAACACGGTCCCTCCCAAACTGATGCTTTTGGCAACAGATCTATGCCAGGGGAGATACAAGAAGGCGGATATTCCAGCAGCACTGAAGACCAGATAGAAAGGAGCTACTACTACTTTGGTCAGAGCAAAGGGCCGACACAGGCCTCAGCTCATTCCCAGCTGAGCCTGGACACAGTGTCTACCTGCTCGCTGAACTCAGCAGATGACATGTCTGTCAGATCAGGTGACTCAGTCCGGAGTCTGCAGAGTGCAACCTCCGAGGATAATCTTAGCTGTGACCCTAGGGTGCAGAGAGTGCCGTTTGGAGAAGAACAGAACAGTTCTCTCAGGAGCATTAGAGATGAGAGGTCCCCCATTAGTGTAACAGCTCCGAGCCCTATGAAGCAGGAGAGTAATTCGCCACTGGACGTAAAGCAGGCAGAGAGTACTCTGAAGGAGAACTTTGAGGAATCTGCCTGGACCGAGAGGATGGCTGAAGAAAAGGAAATTGAAAAGAGGAAGCTGTCCATGGAACATGAATGTAAAGGAGAAGTCATTGAGTCAGCTGAGAAACAACAGGAGTGGTTGGAGGATGAGAAATGCCCCTCCCTTTTTCAAAAGATAAACAAGGCCGTGTCAGATGAAGGCTACTCTTATGAAACAGATGACAGTGTTTATCAGGAACTGAAAAGCAAATACGAGGCAGAGGAAGGAGATTTTGCCGAGAAGGGCCAAGACCATTCAGACACCAGTTGCAAGGGAAATCAGGATTCAGAAATGAAATCCGAAATGTTCAAATCAGAACCACAGCCCAATGTTGAGGACCCTGTAACAGCGTCACCAGCCTTTTCAAGAGATGTACATGAGTCCAGTCAGTACTTACCTGGGAAAGAGGAAAACTCAGACACACCTCAACTCACCTGTCAGGCATCAGAGTCTTCAGAAGAGGGAGCGTCAGTCACTGAGAGACTGAACGACTCCTTTGAGCAGCAGCAGTCTGTCTCATCCCATCTGGCCACTGAGGTGAGAGAGGAGAAGGGAAATCTGACACCCACTGAAGAGGTGGTTAATAATAAAGCAAAACCAGAGGAGTCCTCTGCAGAAGCCTGTAATAAGCCAGGGGAGGCAGCAGGCGGACCACTAGTCAACACCGAACCTGCAGAGACCACTGCCCAAGACGAAGCCCTCAGAAGCAGTGAAAGGAGGTCAGCCATTTGTGACATTACACCTCAGTCTCACTCTGTCAAGCCTGGCTTCTCAGCTCTCAATGAGAAAACAACACCTCAGACGCAGGCGAGGGATCACATCGATCGCAGCGATGCAAAGGTGCTGGAGCCTGATTCTCCTCAGTTGCCGGGCAAGTCGATATTACACTCTGCACCATCTTGGGCTGATACTCCACCCTCCCCACAGAAAGGAGATGAGGATATAGAGCCAGGTATAAGCTGCCCCAGCGCAGTAACACCATCAGCAAAACCAGAGCCAGTGGCTCCATCTGCGCATCCAAGACTGCTGGGCAGAAAGCATGCAAGAGGCAGGAGAAGACTAAGCCATTCAAATGCAGGGATCAGGAGACAGCCGAGTGTAGAGGGAGATGGAGTCCCACCATCTCCTCAAAGGCCCACTATGCCCTCAAGTAATAGTGCCCTCTTCCCTGATCAGATGGAGGCTGCTCAGCTGGACATTAGCAGTCAAACACCAAAACTGTCAGATGGTTTACCATCCAGGATGTGTACTCGCTCTTTTGGCTCACAGAGTACCCCAAAGGTTTCCTCTCCAGATAGAAAAAAGCCAGCTCTAAAATCCAGTTCAAAACCTGTCCCAAAATCAGGGTCAAAGCCAGGACTGAAGCCTGGCCCAAAGACTGTTCTAAAACCTAGCCCAAAGGCTTCGATAAAACCAGCTCCAAAACCAGTCTTAAAAACTGGTCCCAAACCAGGCCCGAAGTCAAATTCAAAACCTGGCCCAAAGCCAGGTTTAAAGCCTGGAACCAAACCTAGCTTAAAATCCGGACCAAAACTAGGCCCAAAGCCTGGGGCTGTGCCAAGTGTAAAGCCTGGCCCAAAGCCTTGTCCTAAGCCTCCAGCTATACCTGCTTTGAAGCCTGGTCCAAAGCCTGGCTCAAAGCCTACAGACGGAATTATTCCTAAAGGCCCTGGCCGACCCAGAGGCATCAATTCTAAGATCAAATCAACAACACATGAAGACAGTGTACAGACTATTAAACAGACTATTACAGAACATAGTAAAGACACGATCATCACCAGTGAAACAACCGAACAACAAGAAAACACAGCTGTCACTTTGGACACAGTTGTTACTGGTACTACTTTGGGCACCTCTGCAGACAACACTACAGGTGCCACGCTTGAAACTTCTTTAGAAAGTACCTCTGTAAAACATTCAGCAAATGATCAAAAGTCCATGGTATTGAGATCTCGGAAACAAACACTGCTAAAATTAACAGAGGACAAGGAAAAAGAGAGGGAGACATTTACTGAGACATCAGCAATGAAACTCGCTGAGACACAAATACAGGAATTGGCTGCAGCTCAGCCATGTGACAACCAAACAGTAAACCATGATGATGTCTGCACAGATTTGCAGAATCAACCTAACGTGTCTGTTCCAGTCAAAAGAAAGTCCAGTTTACAGTCTTCAGAGCCAGTGAAGAAGAAGAAAGGCGTCAAAGCTGGTAAAAAAACAAAAACTCTGGACCCAACGTTACAAACCACAGGAGTCGGAGCCAAAGGTACAAGAGGACGGCGAAAGCGAGGACATAAATTGGAAGCATCCGAGTGCAGCATTCTGACCAAAGATAACGCTCCCCCTGAAGATATCATTGACACTCCTTGCGTGCCTCCTCAGTGTCCTACTAAAACTAAATATCTACCACCAAGGAAAGGCAGAGGACTGAAATACGAAGCTATGGTTCAGAAAATCACATCTCCAGCATCCAAAAAACAGCCTCTCGCTATCCAACCAGATATCATACCAGAAGAATCAGCATCAAAGCCAGCACTGGAACCACAGATAAAAGAAAAGAGAGAGACGGCAAATACCCCAGAGGTGACACCAGAGGAGAGCGACAACACAGTTAGCACTGAGGACACCCCAGGCACAGCAGGCATCCAAACTCCTAAGAAGAAACGGAGAAAGTGGGCTACTGTTGAGTGCACTGACACACCGGATGTGGCACTAGAGACTGGGAGCCTTATTATCAACACACCAAGGCTAGCCAAGCAGAGAGCCATCAAAAATAACCACGAAATGCATCTGAAGCAACGGAAGAAGAGGAGGAAAGATGTTGAGCTAGCTAACAGTGTGACAATTGTTGAACAGCTTGAGCAGACTGAAACTGATGTACTCCCCCCTCCCCAACCACCTTCACCCTCACCCCCACCTCCTCAACCACCGTCCCCACTACCCTCCTCACTCTTGGCAGACCCAGGTGAAAAGATGGAGAGTGAACAGCCCTCCGCGGAAACATGCTCCATAATCGTCAAACCCAAAAGAGGCAGGCGGCCATCGCTTAAAAAGAAACAGGAGGAGGCCTTAAGTCAGCGTCTGGTAAAGGAAGAAGGTCAAAAGGTCAAAAAAAAGCCTGGACCTAAAAAAAAGACCCAGCCAGATTCTAACGTCATCAAGGTCACTGTAAAGGCACACAAGCTTAAGACGAAATGCAAAAAGGAAAGTATTCCTACCGTAAAGGGAAAGTTGTCCGATTTTTTGAAACCACATGAAAGTGAAAGCAAAAGCTCTTTCAAACCATATGTACGCATTGACAGCTCCAGAGAGCTTGCCTCCCTTTGCACAATTGTTAACAGGCCGGAGGAAGAGCAGCTGCTCACTCAGGCAAGAAAAAAGAGCTCAGTGAAAATTAAAAATCCAGTCACACTTACCAAGCCAATACCAGACTCTACAGTAATGCTCCAGGGGCCCTTAGTTAACAAAAGCCTAACTGACAGGTGTCTAGTATGCTGCCTGTGCGGAAAGCCAGCAAATTACAGAGAGCTCGGGGACTTGTGTGGCCCGTACTACCCTGCGGACAGCATACCGCGGAAAACACTGTCTTTAATGCACCAGGAGGACTTCAGGCAAATCAGAAACAGAGAAAAAGACAAGGCTACCAGCTGCAGCACAGAGCAGATCAGCACTCCGAGGAGAGAGGAAGCAAAGGATCTGCTTCAAGAAGGGACGAGTGAAGGAGACTGCGGGCAGCCGAGGAGAGAAAGAAGGGCACAACTTAGAACCCGTCTTGGCTTGCGGATGAGGTTCAAAAGACTGCAGCTGTTGCAGGGGACAACTGGTGGAGCAGCTCCCCCTGCTGGCGAGGAGGGCTGCGACTCTGCTCTGCAGAGGTTGCAACAGGAGGCTGAGGCTAAGGAGCACTGGGCACATGAAGCCTGTGCTGTGTGGACCAGTGGTGTGATCCTGGTCGCAGGCAAACTTTATGGACTGAGGGAAGCCGCACAGGACTCTACAGTCACAGTAAGCATGTTGTCGATGTGACAGCGGCTTTACGTTTGTGTCTTGTGACAAATGGACTAGTAGAATAGTTCAAATATGTTCATTACATGAACATATTGAATATATTTGTGTCTAGTTTCGAGGTATGACTTTAGAGAGTCAAGCATGTTTTGTTTTTTACACAGTGATAATATAATATATACATTCAATCAGTGGTTTCATGGTCCTGTGACACATTAATGCTGAGTTCCATTTGAACTGGGATCTCAGAATGTCCGAGATCCAATAGGAAATTTCAACTGGAATGCTCACACCAATCGGATTTCCCACTTGCAGAGCCTCACTAAACATAGTGAACTTAGTCATACACACATTACTGTCAAACTTTTATCTGTGGACGTGTTGCCATGGTGTTTGGATGCACAAAATGTCACATAATGCTTAAAACTGGTATTGCTAACCTGGGACAATGCTAATGCTAGATAGTTTGGTTGGATTCTCCTTAAAACTACAGTAAAGGTTTAGCATTTACAGCTCCGACATCTGACTTCCATGCTAAATAGACTGCAGCATTAGTGTCTGATATACCCACTTCAACTCAGCAAGGGGTTGTTAAAGAGCTGGGCTTCGTATTACTGTTGCCTTAAGATTATCTAGTAGAGAAAGTGTCTAATGTGATACTTGCTCCACCATTTAACAATGATCTTTGTGCAAAGAGGCTTTTGTGGAACCAAGCCCTGATTAGTTGGATCAGCACAGGACAGGGGGTTCTCCATGACCAGGATTGAGAATATCAGCAGTGACTTATGCCAGCAGGCACAGCCCACCACAGTTAGTCACATATGATATCAAAATTTATGGCATTTAGCTGACACTCTCATCCAGAGCAACTTATATGAAGTTCCACAGGTAGGCAAATGTAGCGGTAGGAGACTTGCCCAAGGACTTTTATTGGTATAGTGTGGTGTGCTTTTCTAGACAAATCGAACCCTAGTCTTCCATGGGGAAGGCAGTGTTGTTACCCCCAACACTACACCAAACTCAAACTGTCCCATTACAATATGAAGTAAAGGTGTTTAGATGGTCAAAAATGCCAAATTCGTCCTTTATATTAACTATGTCTAATGATAAACATCCGGTTATCCGAGTAGTCCTTGAAAATGTCCCTGTGTCTTTACAGAAATGTTCTAAGTGCCAGAGTGAGGGAGCCTCCATCAGGTGCCACTGGAAGAACTGCACTCACACATACCACTATGTCTGCGCCAAAGAGACAGGTATGTGTAAACAGTGTGTCTGTTATTGACTGTCATTTGCCCTGAGGCTCCGTCTATACATTGACGGAGCTGTGACTAAGGGACACTGCATGGCGTGTAAGTGCCAGAATCTCATCCTACCATCATCTTCATAGGGACTAGCCATCTTCACATGCCTATTGATGCGAGGCAGAAGATGAAAAGAGGAGCTGGGTTTCATCCTATGATTGCAACCCTGATGACTGACTTCTGTCTTTGATTCATTACCCCTTCTCTGTCTCTCCCTCTCAGGCTGCATATTCGAAGAGGACACATTCTCGATAAAATGTCCAAAACACAAGGTAAGCCATCGAGCCTGTTCCAGAACATTAAAGGACATCTTTGATCTCAGCGACATCCCTATTATGCCTTGTACTTCAGTGCCCTTGCTGGAATATTTGCCGACCTCCCTAACAATGGGACTGAATGGAGGTGTGCAGCGCAGTCGCTCATCAGCTCCATCTCCCAGGGCAACAGACGAGCCTAGCAAGAAGCTCACCCTTATCTGTCTCTTATTGACTGCCCATCTCTCCAGTGATGGTCATGCTAGCACAGTGGATGCTAATTAGGTGCTCTTCGCTCTCAGCTCTCTGACTACTATTATCCCCCCTAAGACTGAATTAGCATTAGAGCTGCACTGTTAGAGACTTCTGAGGTAGGATGCATGGCTGGAGCTGATTCTCTTTAAAAAGAATGGACCCAAATGGGTCACACATAGATCTTTCAGTGCAATTTATAGGCAAGGTTTACCCAAACCCAACCCAAGTATCCTATCACTGGTTTTACCTTATTTAGATGTGAGCTACTCTACAAATGTCAAATGTTTGTGGACGCCCCTTCAATTGAATGCATTCAGCTACTTTACGTTGCACTCATTGCTGACACTAGTCCCTGTAGAGAAGTACTGGTAAAAGCATAGGACTCTCTGGAGTAGATAAACATGAATCTGTTGGCTCCATGTCTAATGCCAGGTGTGGGCTAGAGGGGTGTAAAGCCCTCCAGTATTGCGCTGTGGAGCAGTGGTGCTCAATTCAATACTTCTGGGATAAGTTGGGGAGTTGGGAATGAGGCGGAGTGGCGATAATCCAACATCCTAACTTCACTAACACTCTTGTCGCTGAATGCAACCCAGTCCTCCGAACAGTGATCCAAAATTTAGTGGACAGCCTTCCCTGGACAGTGGAGACAGTTATGGAGCACGCTCGCCTTTAGCTTAGTTAGCTTCAGTGTGCTTATCTGCTAGCTTTGCTCTTTTTCAGAAGTTGTCAGTAAGCTTTTTGGAGAAGCTTATCTATCAATAAGGCTTGGTTTAAAACCGTGGAGCTTTGCCTTTATTTCTGTTGTTGTTAGCTGTGTAGCTTTTAGCCTGCTAACTAGCAAGCTAGCACTAAAGAAGATTACTAAACTTTAAGCTCAGGAAGTCAAATATTATGGTATTGAAATATTAAGCATTACAGAGTAGTTTTTTGCAATGGCTTAAAAAGAGCTTCGTCTGCCATTTCTTTGGGGTTTGAGAAGGTAAATGTATCAATTTACAATGATTTCCGGGCAGGTTTCTGCTGCCAAAGTCAGTGCTTATATTCGCTTGATCCCTCACCCCTCCAAGGGCTCATAAAACCAACCTCACATCAGCTAATAAAGTAATGGAATGGCCCTTAAGGTGGCGTCTGGGATTCCCCCGAGGTCAAATGAAGATGCTTAGTGAACGAGGGCATGGTATAAGCAGTGGGTAGAGCTCACTGCTTCAGTGTCCTTGCCCCTCAGTGGTAAAACAAACTTCTCTCTGAACTCCAAACTCGCACAGTTCCTTCTGACGTGTGTTAAAAATCACTTTTTTAAGCAGTGCCAAGATTAACCCCTTTCTCCACTAACTTGTGCTCTAAACTGATGTGTTTTTAAGCTAAAAAGCTGTGGTTTGGCTCTTGTCTTGATTAAAGGTCTATTACGTCTCCCCAAGACGCATTCAACAACCAAAACCCCTCCCACGACAACTGAAACAGCAGTAATAATTGCAGCATAATGAGCGAATCTGCATATTATGTCCCAAACATTAATCGGATTTCAGTCTGACCAACCGGACACACATTTGACGACCATGTGGCTAAACTTTTAAATGCATGTGGCTAAAATCTTATCAGGGTACAGTCCAGGTTGACAGTCCAGAAATTCATCACATGAAGTGATCAGGTGCAAACAGGCAAAACTGTAGACATATGCATTTTGTTATTTATATTTGAAAACTTATATTTTCATGTGTTTAAAGCAGTGTCTCCTAGCAATAGCAGGTTGTCCATTTAGCTATACTTTGAACTTGGACTTCAACCTCAGTGGTGACTCAGACTTGGACTCAGACTCTAATGTGAGTACTGATGACTCAGACTTGGACTCGCATTTGACCTGGTAACTCGAGAAGGTGATTTGACTGCAAGACAGGGATGCACACACACCACCTACAGGTCAGTGGTTTGTACTACAATAAGGAGTGTGGAAGGGCAGGAGAGAGCGAGAGAGAGAGAGAGAGGCTGTACAGGGGTACAGCAGTAGCTGACAGGCAGTGAGAGGAAACCTGGCAACAGATCAAAATGCCCTGCCTTTGCCTTTTCCCCTCCTACGTCAAAGGAGAGTGGGGGAAGATAGACAGAGAGAGAGAGAGAGAGAGAGTTCTGTACAAGCTGAACATACATCGACTCGGGGATCTAAAGGCTTTAGGTCTCAGCGATGCCAATTTGCTGTTTTTAATGAAAGCGAGCAGTAGGGGTTCCACCCCCATCCCGGTCTCCCAGGAAATATCCTCATCTTCTTGTTCTTCTTTTTCTCCACGCCTGCACAAGCACAGGGAGCTGTTTTCTAGGGGGGAGAAGGGGGTGGGGTTGGTGGGTGCTCACGTGGCAGGGGAGCATGAGTGCGGCCCTGCGTCGCTCCAGCCAGTGCTTGCTTTAGGCTGGGCCAAAGGGGAAGAGAAGGAGGGAAAGAGAGAAAGAGAGAGAGAGTAATATAACTAGGGCCTCAGCAATCATCCCACCTGCATATGCTCTTAAAACAGGAGTTCTTCAAGGGCTCAAAATGTCCACATAGTCCAAATATGGAAAATAAGCTGGAAAAACAATCCATATATATATATTTATATGAATAAATATAATGAATATATAATTATATATTCATATATGTCTTTTTGACATTTTGACATAAAGCAAATCTGGCAAAGTTTTTTTTTCCTTCTCCTGTAAATTTACTGTTTTGGAAATGAGATCTTGATCTAAATGAGACTATATGTATTATTATACACTATATGTATATATATATATAAGTGTTTGTAGATATGTATATAAAAAGATTTCCTCCTGATTTTTTGGAGTAACTGACTCTACTGTCTAATAAAGGCTTTCTGCTAGATTCTGGAGCATTTCTGTGAGGATTTAATTGCATTCAGTGTTAAGGTCAATGAGGTCAGGTTCAGTGAGGTCAAGATGTTGGATGATCACCACCCCACCTCATCCCCAACTCCCCAGCTTATCCCAAAAGTATTGCATGGATCACCATCCATCATTCCAGAGAACACAGTTCCACTGCTCCACAGCTCAATGCTGGGGGCTTCATGCTCCTCTGGCCCACACCTGGCATTAGACATGGTGCCTGTAGGTTCATGTTAATCTGCTCCAGACAATCGTATTCTATTGGCAGTACTTCTCTACAGGAACTAGACAAGCTGTGTGTGTGCATTTGCATACAACAACAGCACAGACACACACAAACACACACTATATATATATATATATATATATATATATATATATATATATATATATATATATATATATCCTGTACATGGTGGGTGTCCAGAATCATTGGGGATATCCCCTTTACATGCTGTTCATGCATCACAAGGTTCATAACAAATCACAGAACTTTTTTGTTAACTGTAGAGAAGCCTTTTCACTTAGAGTGTAGAGACGGAAAGAGAAGCAAGGGCTGTTCTCACACTGTGGTGAGATACAGAGGGGGGGAAAGAAATCCTGGGGTTAACTGGGGGGATCAGTGGTGAGAGAGGGAGTGTGTGTGAACGAGAAGCAAAGGCAAGGCCGGAGGAGGAGACAGAAGAGGAGATTTATAAAAAAAAAAATAAAAAAAAAAGAAAGAAACAGAGAGAAGAAGAAGCTGAAGGGGAAAAAAGCTCCACGCCAACACAATTAGGGGCAGTCCTGCTGGGTGTTGGAGGAAGCTGGAGAGAGGCAGCTGCATCGAACTGCTTGCTACAGCCTTCACACCAGCACAGTGGCTACTGCCTCAGCATGGGCAATTAGAGAGCCCACACCAGGCTGCTGATGCAGAGACACATACACACACACACACACACACACACACACACACAGTCTCTTACCTCTTTTATAAAGACAGTACAGCTGCACATAATAGAGCTTTGATTTATATACAGCATATGGAGATGTGAGTTGTGAAACCAGTGCTATGGGCAGCAGAAAATGTGCATTCAGCTATTCTTAAAAAGGATGTGTGAACAGTAATAAGGTAGTTTACTTTGGTACTGATTTTAAATAGGTTTTGGGAATATCTCTACTTTCTTCTAAATTTAGGTGTCGCATCTCGTTTTTACGTCACATTATGTTTTGAAGAGCAAATGGATGCCGTTACCCCAGTTCACTTCTCCAGCAGACGAATGCAGGACCCAGGCTTTGAAATGGGTTTAGCTTGGTGTTGTATAAAAGATTACAAAGACTTTTTGACTACATGTAAAAAAAGCTTGCATGTTCAAGTAGAAAAGCATCATCAATAAAATAGGATGCTCCACACATGAGCCTAAAGTCACAGTGCCCAATACCAAATGTTAACTAGAGAGGTACAAACCCAGTTCTCTTAATTCAGCCCCATAACATCCAATAACATCCAATGAGATTCAATACTTATCATCCAACATAACTATCATCACAGCAGTGTTCCAACATCTAGTGGAAAGCTTTCCCAAAGCAGTAAATGCCGCACCACAGAAAAAGGGTCCTACTAAACTTCCAGTTAAAACTTTTTAGAAGAAACGGGTGTCTGCAAACTTTTGAACCTGGGCTCAACTTTACACTTAGAACAACTCAGAACAAGGCCTTCTTATGGAACCACAGGTCCGCAAACAGTCCACCTTTAAATTCACTTGTTTGTACTGTATACTCCAGAACAGCCTGTCGGGTGTGTACACTTACTGGCCACTCCTTGAAACACCTACACTGTCTGTCCAAATGTTTGTGGACACCCCTTTCTTGTCCAGACCCTGTAGAGAAGTATTGTCAGTTGCTCAGAATAGGAGCAGATAAATATGAACCTATTGGCACCATGTCTAATGCTAGGCGTGGCCATGGAGGAGAATGCCCCCCCAGCATTGAGCTGTGGAGCAGTGGAATTCTCAGGAATGATGGATGGTGCTCCAGAGTCTTCTCTGGACATTAGAGACAGTTACTCCAACAAATGCAGGATAAACTCTTTCTAAAACCCTTGAAGAGTCCCAATACCTTTGTCTATGTAGTGTAACTTATTGAGGGTGCAGGACTAAGGCTTATGATTGTACTTGTACAGTTTGCATTATCCATCTTCAGGCCTTTCATCAATGGTCTGTTTCTGACCACTAAGTGTTTCGGACCACTAAGTGGTGACCATTGAGCAGTGTTCTCAACACAGCTGTCGCACTAAAGAATGTAAAACCCAAGTACCACTGCTGATATACTCGGACCTGCACCACATGCACATACATGCCACTACCTTTTGTGATGTGACCACTGTGTTCATAATGGTCCACCACCCAAATAATGTTTGGGCAGTGATGGTCCTTTGATAGTCCCATTCAACTGATGGATGAGGAGTATACGGGAGTCAATGCATTGCAGTAGCAGTAACTGTAAACCTACAAAGTGGCAGGTGTTTTTGGTAGAACATCCAGTGACATTGTTATAATATATGTATGTGTTTCTAATAAAGTGGCAACTCTATTATGTATTACTCTGCTTGTGCGAGTGCTTACTCTCCCTGCTGTCTATCTTGTTTTTCAGGCAGCCTAATGTAAAGCTGTAAATCACCGAAGCTGCAGAATGTCACCTGTGCAGTGCTGCAAAGGACAAGCATCAATCAGACCCTAAGGCACTGGGCATCACCACAGGCAAACTCACTGGGCTCACTGGAACTGAAACTGGGGCTTCGGCTGAAGCACAAAGGTACTGTAGCAATACTGACCTGAGATCAGATCAGATCAGACCGTCCATGCCCTTGGCGCCTGGCACCCATCTCTGCACCCACCCTCACAAAAGCCCTGAGCCCTGAGCCCTGAGCCCTGAGCCCCTCCCAACCCCCCTCACCGTTCCTGTCCTCCCTTCAGCACCACCGTCTGGACAGCTCCTCTCCGAGAGGGTTAAAAAGAGGAGGGAAAGCTTCTTCAAAAAACAAACAAACGAAAAAAACCTTGAATGTGCCATTCTTCCCTTTGATTTATTTCTTTCTTTTTTCCCTTAAATCTTCCTTTCCTGGAACGGATGCTATCAGTCGGGGACACCTGGAGGCGGATTTGGCCGGCCGCCCTCTCTGAGGGCCCAAAGCCCCGCCGCTGTTTGGCACAGACGCATACGCCTGCCTATTTTCCAAGCGCATTCGGATTCAAAGATGTCATGCATCAAGCAACCCACTGGATGTATTTCAATGTATGCTTAAGTGTTATTAAGAAAAAAAAAAAAAGAAAAAAAGAGAAAAAGAAAATTGTACATGGTGTGCTATACAGGTCTAAATATTCTCATATCTGGAAAAAAGGAAGTATAAATATATTATTTTAATATAATGCTCTTCCAAGATGTATTTTGATGTGCATTTCTGAACACATGGCAGCACTTAGGTCACATCTGTCCAACTGCGTGTTCCTCAAGAGGTCTTCATCTCCATTCACTGCAGCAGTATGTACAGATCTGTACCTAGAGATTAACAAAAGGGCCCTTCACTGGAGACTGTTCTGTTTTTATGGCACATGGCTCATTTGAACAATGACTTGAAAGGATCGCGACCGAAGACCCGAAACCAGAGAGGACCACTCATGAGGGGAGACCCAAAACAGTGTGTTTTCATGTTTGACACTTTTGCTGTATGTGACACATCCAATATCGTAGGCACTCCGTCTAACTCATCAACAGTGTAACACATGAACCATTACCGATTACAGTAAGTATAAAGGTGACAGAACCATCCTGTTAAATTATTCTTATGATTCTTAATTCGAAGTAATTGTGTATATAAGTATTTGCTGCTGTTTAAATGTAAGATGTGATGTACTATTATAATTGTGTATAGTATTTCTTAGAGATGTTTATTTTCTATAAAACAACAAGACGATTATGTTATTGCATATAAAACGTTATTAAAAACAACAAATTCAAATGGACTTTTTTCAGAATTGTATTTGTCCACATTACCCGTAGGAGCTGTTGCCATGTTCTGATGTTTTAAGAGCTGAATGGAATGTTTCCTTTCATTTTTATTTGTATTGCTGCCATCAAATATACTGGATATGTGAACGTCCACAGCTGTCTTTTGCCGTTGAGATCAAAATCTCCCTTTGTATTCTCTTCGTGTGCTGTTGTTGGGAGTGAAACAAAGCAATCCAGCGCTATTATCCTCAAAGGATGTCTACAGGACAAAAGAGCCCAAATTATATTTAAAAGCACACAGAAACGGCGCATGGTGCTCTACCTTTTATTTCCCCATGCTTGTTTTGGAGCTCGCACAGTAAACAGCATTATTTACTTTGGCGTGAGCCGGCCTGTGAGGAAAATAGCTGGAGTGAAATGTTCTCTTCAACATGAAACAGTCATTCACAAAGGTTCGCCAACTGCAAGAAAGGTCATGGGGTTTTCACCAACTACGACCAGTAATATTTACATTTACGTTTAGGGCCTTTGGTTGACGCTCTTATCCATGTTCCACATGAATCATGTTCCACAGGTAGGAGAAAGTAGTGTTAGGAGTCTTGCCCACGGACTCTTATGGTATTAAGGTGTGCTTTCCTGGCTAGATGACCGAACCCTAGTCTGCCACAGTTCTACACTACACAATTATACTGCTGTGGTCATTCAAAACCCTGTTATCTTCATTTTTGTCATGAACACTTTATATAAATATTTAATATTTATATCTGACATCCAAATTTCATGAATATATCCACTGAAATTATAATATATATATATATATATATATATATATATATATATATACACACACACACACACACACACACACACATATACATTTACGGCATTTAGCTGACGCTCTTATCCAGAGCGACTTACAAGGTTAGTCATATTACAGAGGTGGGCCAGTGTAGTGTTGGGAGTCTTGCCCAAGGACTCTTATTAGTGTAGCGCAGCATAGTCACCCAGACTGGGAATCGAACCCCAGTCTCCCACATGGTGTGGTAGTTCACTGGAAGGTAGTGGTGTTAGTGTAGGTAGTGTACTTTAAGAAAGACCTTTCAGGCAAAAACCTTCTCAAAACTATTGTAAAGCATCGCCATCAGGCATCAGGTGAGGCTGCTTTTACTAGACATTGTCCATTTCCTAGCACTGCTATTGTGACAGCAACAGTTCTGCTCTGAGGAATTCTGGTCCTCTTTGAACATTTCTTAAACTAAATTAGATAAGCAGGAACCTTCAGCAGGTTACACAGAATCCACACGGAATATGAGACATAAGTTACAAAAAGACTTTTATTTACATTCTCAAGAATAAATCAAACACTTGACAATCGGACATACTGTGTGCTGCTGAAACACATTTTGTCTGAGATTTTTCGGATTATGAGCACTATAGACTGATTAGCATACAGAACGTAAGTCTGCCATTAAAAATGATCTAACAACTGGAGGCTTTCTTTTATTTATACACAGAGCGACTGAAAAACGGAACCCAGTCCAGGTGGTCTCAGGGTGTGTGTTCAACACAGCTCAAAAGATCATCTTTGGATAAGGTTAAGAGTGACGGCGGACCGTGTCAAAACGCACCAGCTCATGATAGCTAGAACTCCCTGTATTCCTGGTATTCCCGCTTTCCAGGTTAGGAACATTCAGTAAACGGAGATCTGATAGCAGAAGCCCATGCCTCCCTCAAAAGTGCAAACAGACCACACTAAAGAGAAAGGGCTCTTTTCTTTTCCACTGACCTGGGACCAGTTTTTTGTGTTGACATGTTAGGAGAAACTGCAAAGTGGTCTCAGGTCAACAGCAAAGCGTGACTTCTGCTTCCTCCACCTTCAAGCCCTTCAATACCTGCCCTTTGCTGTTGTAACCGCTGATCTCCAGCCAAACGTCTACAGAATCTCTTTATCTTCCCCCTCTCTCTCTCTCTTTCTCTCTCTCTGCTCTTAGCAAATACTGATCACCCACTTTCTTCTTTAGACAAAAATTATAAATACACAATAGTCTTTAAAAATATGTACAAAGAAAACACTATATGAAAAGAACCTCGTAAAGCCTTGTATGTTCTCAAATCATATGTAAGTCGTCCCTCAGCGAGGGTAGTGCAGATTAGAAACAGCCTGTACAGAAGGGAAGAAATGGAAAACTTGTCAAACTCGTCACCTTGCTGCTCTCCACTCGTGCCTACTTGATTCCATAGGTCTCCCAGACATAGATTAAGCCTGGACATGCAGATACAGGTACAGAGTACCTGGATCATTTGAGGGTGTAACTGCAGAAGGTCTTTCCAAGTCCCAGTCAACATTACACAGTCAATGGGCTTTTTTCATATTATTCACTGTGACAGTCTGAGACTAGGCTTATTCTGTGTGTGGGAAACCACAGTGCTATATGTTTGGCTGAATTACGCCACGTTTCTTTGATTCACGGCCAAACACCCTGCAAAAAACAGCCATATGCTTCCAGTTCATCGCAACAAAACGCCATCTAGTGGCCAAAGCTGGCACTTTAAAAACACCTTGTTAAAGGAATGCTTCACCTGCGACTATCAACATGGCTAATGGCAAAGGAAAAGCCTCGTCATAACCGTTAGCCAAGGCAGGGTAAATCAGTGAGGTATTCCTTTAAGCTTGATGTGTGATACTAAGTGTATGAACATCCACATTTTGTCAGGGCAAATTAATTAAATAATACATCTCTCAGATCAAAAATGCCAGCGTTTCGCATAGCTCTCGCGCCCTGCCACGTTCGCCCTATTGTTCCAACGAATCTCGGATCAAAACTGGTCCCAACAGGACTGTTCGACACGGCATAGTGGCATTTGAAATGAACTGAAGAAAGAGAAAACAAACAGAAGACAAAGAAGAAGAAGAAGAAGAAGAAGAAGAAGAAGACGACGAAAGCTGATTCACTGAATGAGCTTCTACTGGATCTGGCTTGTTTGAACGATATGGGCCAAAGCCTGCTGCCAGCATGTATATGTCATATTGTGTTAGTGAAGGGTGGGGGGGTTGTGTGTCTCTGTGTGTGTGTGTTTGGGGCTGGGACTCTAGGTGGAGGTGACCGTGGTTCCGCTGCCTAGTTTGATGATCATCTGCTGGCAGTCATGAAGAGTGCGCTTGTCCCCTAGTTTCTCCAGCGTGCGAGCAGCGTCCGCCAGCATGCCCACTCTCTGGCCGGGGGCCGAAAGGAAAGAAGGGGGGAGATACCAGCAGGCTAGCATGACCGCTTCAGCCTGCTCTCGCTGGCCTGGCCGCGTCTCACACTCTTCTGTGTACACACACACACACACACACACACACACACACACACACAAAAAAAAACATCAAACACTCACTTCTTCACACTCCGTGGGACCAGCACGTTAACAAGATGGCAAGGCATCAAAATTTACCCAGTTTTCCCCATTATCCCAAACGTAGTCAACCACAAGGCTGTCTAAAATGCACTTCTTTCTGGTGTGCTGAAGATGCGAGGCTAATGTAGCTAACACATAATTGCACTGAACACCTAAACCATCACACACTTGCCTCAAACCATGTCTATGTTGTTAAATGTGCCCATATCACACATTTATCTCATACTTTCATTATTCTCTGGTATCTGCTTATGACGTTTGTGTGGTTTTATATGAAAAAAGGGTATAAAAACTACAATAATTCATTTGAACTCTTTACTAATTTCCAAACTCTTCCCTTAAACAAGCTTGTTGTTACTGTCCCATTAGCCTCACCCATTCCAGTTGGTCCCAGATAATGGGAATATGGGAATAATGGGAAAGTGCCATAGAGTGCATTTGTTCAGGATTTTAGATCTCTCTTTGATGTATTAATGGTAAGTATGTAACTGGTTGGAGTGAAAAATGCTCAGTTTTACAACCCTGTTAATGTTGCCTCATAACAAAACACACAGATTTCCCTTACTGAGGGCTTGTGGAAAAATAAGCTCTGCTTTTATTGGCTGGTTTACAGAATGATAAGCTTTGTTTTTTTGTTTTTTTTTGGTTACCACATGGCATAGCCCAGCCTAGCACTGTAACAAACAAATATGTTTTGTTTTTTTTTGGTAATTATTTACGGACAGTTCGATTCTTTCCGGACAGTGTTGATGTGCCCTTTGTGTCCTATTAACACAGAGAGTGTGATAGCCTAGCCTAGCACCCAGTTGGCCCTGCTTCCTTCTTGAATTTTTGCGGAATTAAGCTGAGTTTATGCAAATTTTTGTTGTTTTCCAGCTCGTTTCTGGTTCTGCCAGATATTTTTTTAGTGAGGACACAACAGTGTCTGAGGTTCACAGTGTGTCAGGTCCTTATACTGAACTATATTAAGAGAAATACAGTTTTCCATTCTAAGGCACCTTAAAGTGAACTATATAGTAGATAGGCACTGCTAGCTAACAGCTAGACCATATAAAAGGGTGTGATGATTTAGGCACACAGTCAGCATGGTGCTAATTGGGGACTTAAGGGTGACATTCCATCCTTTGTTGGCTACATTAGCAACATGACTTGAGTGACTTTTTTTTTTTTTTTTTTGGCAAACTACCGCTTTAAATGTCTGCCCATGTTTACAGATTTCAAATACAGCAGAGGGTAAAATGCACCTCTATAGTTGAATAAAAATTCAGAACATGAAAGCATGCACACACAAAGATCCACCCACACCATCTAAGTACTCACCACTCTTGCCGCCGGGTGTGGCACGGCGGCGTAGACTGCGGTCCAAGAGTTGGTGTGTACGCGTGGGGCTGGCACCCGCCATCAGCCTGGCTGTGGCTTCATGCAGAAACAACTGCAGACAGAGAGACAGAGAGACAGAGAGACAGAGAGAGAGAGAGAGAGAGAGAGAGAGAGAGAGAGAGAGAGAGAGAGAGAGAGAGAGAGAAGAAAGAAAGAAAGAGAGAGAGTGTTAAACAGGCTGGCAAACACATACTGCTCCCATGAGGGTTAATCCTCCCTTCAGAGGCTGACACATCTTTCCCTCTCCCTGCTACCGTCTCGCATTCTTTCATCTTCCCGCTCTTCCCTATCCACCGTTCTGTGCAGAAGCTCTGTCTCTGCCCCACTCTCTCTCCCTTATTCGTATTTATAGTAGACCAGGAAACATTTATAGTAGATACAGGTCCTTTTATAATAGATACGGAACCACTTACAATAGCTATGAAAGCATTTACCCTACATACAGAACCATTAAAGTAGATACTATTTCATTTATAGTAGAGACTGAACAAATTTCTAATAGATACTGAACCACTCATAGTAGGTAAGGAACCATTCATTGTAGATGAGACCATTTATAGTGGATACAAGACCATTTATAATAGATACTGAATCATTTATTAAACATACTGATTCATTTATAATACCCACTGAATCAATTATGGTAGGTTCGGAGCCATTTACAGTAGATACTGAACAATTCACAACAGATACTGAATCATTTAAGAGTATTTAATATAACAATCCGAATACCAAAACAAAAAGAAGGAAACACCAGCTTGCTTCAAACCTAAGAAGTAAAACTCCGGAAAGATAAACTACACCCTGTACGTACTATTTCTGAACAGAATGCTGATGTAGGGTTTTACTTGTGATACAGGTCTTATGTCACAGTGGTTAAAAACAGCTTCCAGCACTCAGCGCTTTGTGCCACGGCCTACTTCAGCACTGAGCGAGAGGAAAACAACAGTTTGTCAGTGTGAGAGCGTCAATTTAAACTAAATCTCTGGCCAGGGCTGTAATCCACAACTCATCTCTCCCTACACAACTCTCTTCATCCTCCATGGGCAACAGGTCAGTGTGCTTGTGCACATGAACGGGTGTGTTAATGGCATATATACAGTACTGTAGATTAGAAAATTACATCTTATCCAGGCAGTTATTTATTTTATTGTGAATTGTGAATGAGTCCGGTTAGGACGAAACCCTTGCTGTCAGAAATCAGGGCAAGACGAAAGTTTGCTAGAGCAGACCTAGACCAAGACCAGGACTTCAGGATCTCGTGGGCTACCTGTAGGTCCTGTCAAGACTTCTTTATGCATTTTGCAGTCTGTTCTTGGGCTGAACTTGCTAGGATGGCCTGATCTTTTAAATGTTCTTCACTTGTAAATACTTTTTTTCAGACAGTGGACTCCAAAATCCTCTCTAACCATGTTTTAATCATCTGCAGCTAATGTGCTGCACCTGATTCTACTTTTAGCCAGATTAAATAAGTAGCCAATTAGCCAAATAATGGTTGACCAATGAACTGATTACAGGAATTATGGTTAGCTGCAGCCCTACTGTGCATGCGTGTACATACTGAAGTGTACAGAGTGTAACACTGCGTCTCACCCTGCGCATGGCGGGTCTGAAGCTGTGGGCGAGTTTGCGCAGAGAGCTGAGGTCCTGCTGGAAGCCCTGCAGCTCTGCCGGAGAGGCTGCTGAGGCAGAGCTCTGCTGACCAGTGGCGGGAGAACACACCTGCTGCTCCCGCCACACGTTAGTGCGCGTCACCAGCAGCAGATCACACAGCAACAACTGCACCAACTGCAGAGAAAAGGAGAACAAGGCAACAAATTCATAAACATTGATAAACTGATAAACCTTCATGTAATGCTCTGGCAAACGGCCATGCACATCAGTTAAAATAGAAAATGAGGGAAATTCTTAATTAAAATACACTATATGGTACAAATGTGGGACATCATTGCTGGTTTCTTCTGAAGTCCAGTCTCTACTGTCCAGTGAAGGCTGCCTACTAAATTCTGGCACATTTCTGTGATGATTTGATAGCATTCAGCAAGGTCAGGATATTTGATGATCCTTAGCCAACCTCATTCCCAACTCATCCCAAAAATATTGTATGGAGCATCATCATTCCAGAAAACACAGTTCCACTGCTCCACAGCTCAAAGCTGGGGGGCTTTATATCCCTCTAGTCCACACACTGCATTGGGCATAGGTTTTCTGCTCCAGGGAGTCCTATTCTTTTGGCTTATCTACAGGGGTTAAACAAGCTGTGTGTGCATTTGCACATCTGTGTCAGCAATGGGTGCAACTTAATAGAGCTGAAAGCCTTCATTAGAAGGGGTACCAACAAACATTTGGACACATAGTGTAGCTCTAAAGCTGTGCAGGTTTTGTGGTTCTAGACATTAGGAATGCAGCAAACAAAATGTGCCCCACTGTGTTTAAATAAAATAAACATAAATAATCATAAGAGCAAGCATTCGGTTTCATTCGATCCTCCATGATGCAGAACCTAAGCACCCAGCAGCTTAACCTGACTGTGAACTGAATAGACAAAAAAGGAACATGTGCAAAATAGGAACAGAAGGAATCTAATAAATAACACACAAAAAAAAAACCACACAAGCTTGCAAAACACAATATACACTGCCTTGGACTTCATCGAGTCACAGTACTCTCTCAAAAGACACTGTGTTTGTGTGTGTGTACGTGTATGGGTTTGTATCAGACTGACAGGCCGTCTGAACAGCGACTCAGCTCTGTGTTGCACTGCAGAAACATTGCACTCAGTTCATACACATGCAATGCAACTACAATGCACCACAGCTCTGGCCAAATCAGGACAAAGCTCCCATCTGAGGGAGCCTTAAGCTTAGATCTACCTAAACATCGCTGTATCCTTGATTTGTGGAAGAGAAACTGTACCTTATCTAAAGTACTGCTGTTGCTGTGTGGCCCTAGGTTGAGGCTGTCTCTAAACAGGCCGCTGGCTTTCTCACAGTAGCTGAGGCTGAGCTGGCTGTTCTCTGGTTTGGCCAGCAGGGCGCGCACTGCTTTAAATGTATTCAGGCAGGCTTTGGGCAATGGGCTCCTGCAACATACAAAAAAACAAAAAAAGCACACAGTCAACAAATGACAGAGCTAAAATGCAAGAAACCAAAAGAGAACATGGCTAGTGCACTGTCGCAGAAGCGACTGGACAATGACAAACTGATAGAGAAACAACAAAGTATATTTTAAATTCACTATGGTCAAAAGTATAGGGACACCTGCACATTCATGGTTTCTTTCAAAACCACTCCACCTCATCCACAACTCCTCAACTCTTCCCAAAAATAATAAATAAAACACCTTCATTCCACAAAACACGTTTCACTGCTACACAGTTCAATGCCGGGGGCCTTAATACCCCTCTAACTCACGTCTGGCATTAGGCATAGTGCCAATAGGTCCATGGATTATCTCCACAGGGGCTAGACAAATTGTGTGTGATAAATGATAATCAGGTGTTGCAGGTGAGCAGAACTCTAAAGGATTTCCTAGGAATGTCAGGGAACTGTTTGGCTTTGAGATCATGCGCATCATAAGTTTGCCTATGATACCACCGCTGCCTGTGGTATTTCTGGTATGTACAGTAATGTGCGAACGTTTTAGCCGCTTGTGAAATTCTGAATGAAAAAGCTCCTTTTCTGAGTAGTGTAGAAGTGTGTATTTGCTCAGTTAAACACCAATATTAGAACACAAATTAATAAAATAATGAATGATTGTATGTATGTTCCATGTTAATTTTACTATTTCCAAAGCTCTTCTCATATTAATATTAAGTATTAATACTTGTATTATTTTTAGTCATCATCCAACAACTGGTTTGGCAAATCAGTGCTTAATGAATGAGGTAAGCTGGTGATGGAACTGAACAAATCTGGGGCCGTCCAGGCATCTAGTGTGATCTGGTGTTTTTTCACAAGCATAACGCTCTTAAAACTGAGATGTATGGTGTCTAAAACTTTTAACAGTACTGGAACTGCTGTGAAACTCTGACAGTGGCAAGTGTGTATGAGAGTGTGTGCAAGGGACTCACTCAGCGGACTGCAGACTGCGTGGAAGGTGTTCCACCGCTGGGTATAATCTCTCTGCTGCCACGTCATCTCCTTGCAGCCAGTTAATAATCACCACGGCAACCGAAGACCACCATTTTGAGTGAGGGTCACAGCCTGGAGGTCAGAGACACAGCCAGCCATACACACACAGAGACATGCAGACAGACACACACACACACAACGCTTTAGTCAATGTGACCGACGTCTGTCTCATTGCAAACATGCACAGATAACAACAGTCTTATCAGACAGGTGCAGCAAATATTGACGCAGAGTTTACAAATAACACCAGCAAATGGACAATTTTATGCAAACCAAACTGAAGTGAATAAGGCTCAGTCCACATGGCCACTGGGTGGTCAGTGGTATTGCAGGTCAACCGTGAGATCCTAGAGATGAATGCACTGATATGTTGATCTCATTCTGGGCTGACAGGCTCTCTTATCGTGTTTGTAACACCGGATTATATAGATCACTGCCATTTCCAAAATGACAACCAAACAGCAGAAGGAAAACAACCTACTTTTGAATGGAAAAAAAATTTGAGTGACTGACCAGTGACTGTTGCCATGTTGGAGCCGATGGCGAAAGCCTGGGTTGTGGCTCCTGCTGCGTCAGAGGCGCTGGTCAGCAGCTGCAGGTACTCTAGAGCATCTGAGTACTCGCTGTGGAGCAATGAACACACAGCTCAGTTCATGTGGACAAAATTCCATATTGTTGCGTTTCTACATATTGAGACTTTGACACACCTTGCAGTACAATTAAAACACACTGATGAACCATAATGTAGCAGTTTAAGACATAATGTGAGGTCCATGACTCATCAAAACACCACGCTGAAACTCATCAGGAGCATCTGGGAAAGGTCATTAAGCTTGCAGCACACAAGCAAGCACTTAGTAATCTGCTAATAGAGCCTTTATTAGTGTGATGTCAAAAAAGAAACTATACATACTGCAGCCTTAGCACACCCATTA
Organism: Salminus brasiliensis; assembly: GCF_030463535.1. Classification (NCBI taxonomy): domain Eukaryota; kingdom Metazoa; phylum Chordata; class Actinopteri; order Characiformes; family Bryconidae; genus Salminus; species Salminus brasiliensis. The sequence goes on along the minus strand of NC_132889.1, from coordinate 26,422,127 downwards.
ACATACAATTCTGGATGGAAGGAGAGTCTGTGAGGTCTCTAAAGGCAGTATTTCTTTAGAATGCTCATTAAAGCTCGACATGGAAAGAGTTACTGTGAAAAAGGGCGCAGCAGAACTTACCCTTGGCCCACGTTGGGTGTTTTGTCTCCATGGGGCTGGGCCACGCAGTACAGGGCCTTTTCCAGCAGGTGCTCCCTGAAGGCCTGTGTCACCTGAGCCAGGGGGTCCACTATAACAGATATTCACCAATAAATTATTCAAAGCTTGATTTTTTTATAAGAGATATATTAAAAAAATATCTATATATAGAAAAAGAGAGAAAGAAATAAACTGGAAAGTGCTCTGGAGAGCCCCTGCTCACCTGTGTTCCCCGCCTGGCTGTAGATGCTCTCCTTGGGGGTGCTGCGCACAGACCAGTCACCATCCACAAAGAAGCGATGGCCTAGAGGGTGACACAGCCACTGCATGGCAGGAGGAACGCTGCCACTGGGGGAGAGACAGGCTTGGCGAGCTCGACTCAGAAAGCCACGCTGCACAGAGAGATAGAGAGAGGTTTAAACAGAGAGAAAGGTTTAGAACATAGGGGCACACAAAGAGCTGCAAGAGAGGAGGTTCTTACAGAGGTGATGTGCAGCAGGCGAGGCAGACTGGTTTTCACTCGCAGAGCAGCAGAGACGTAGATCTCAGCCAATGTGGCCACAGACAGACAGTCGCCTGCACACTCTGCCAGGTTCACCGCACTGAGGGCCATGTGGACTGCAAAGAGGTGACTGCCACCCAGCTTACCTGCACACAAATACACAGCAACAACCCAGTTACTCACATGCAGAGTCATCATATCCTATCCTGTAATTTTGTAAGGTGTGTGAAAAGCAGAACTGGGGCACAAGCAACTGATGTGCACCGTACCTTCAATAAAACTCTAAGCAGAGATATACCTATAACATTATACACTATGTTCAAATGTTTGTGGACATCCCTTCTAATTAATGCATTCAGCTACTTTAAGTTGCACCCATTGCTGGCACCAAGATGCAAATGCACACACACACAGCTTGTCTAGTCCCTGTAGAGAACTATTCCCAATAGAATAGGACTCTCCAGAGCATATAAACATGCACACTGCCTAAAACCAGCCATGGGCTAGAGGGGTATAAAGCCCCGCAGCATTGAGCTGTGGAGCAGTGGAACTGTGTTATCTGAAATGGTGGATGGTGCTCCATCCAGTGCTTTCGAGATGAGTTGGAAAGTTGGGGAGGAGGTGGGGTGGTGATTATCCAACAACCTGACCTCTCTAATGCTCGTCATTACATGTAATCAAATCCTCACAGCAGTGCTCCAAAATCTAGTACAAACTCTTTTTGGTTTTGTAACAGACTTGACTGTTTCCCCTTCTTAATTTACATACATCCAGCCCACTAGCAAATATTAGTCAAAGCTGGTGAAACAGTAAACCCCAATAAGAGAGCATAAGAGAGCATCACATAACCTCCAGACTCAGCTAGTTATGGAAATACAGGTTGTTGCATGAACCAGGCTGTGTTAATACTTTTCCCTTGCCAGTGTCCAGAGAAAATGAGCTCAAAATTGGCATGCAATGAAGCAAAAGCTGCAGATGCCAGCGGGCATCTGTGTTAGGCTAACAGGCCATCGCTAGCCCATGCTACAACCATTTCTGCTCTTTATATCACCTGAGCCACTGATTACCAACACAGCACAACACTGATTACTAACCTGGCTAAAATCTCTTCAGTTTGCTAACATTGTGCTATAATATGCTATAATAGGTGGCGTAAAGCATCAGTTTTATTTTCCCTCATGGGCTTTCCGTAAAAGGAAAAACAGCATTTTTCATTCTGAGGCAAAATATAAATGTTGTAAATAGGCTTGTAACATCTTAAATGTTAAATCTTGAGAACGCAGATGTTTAAATGGGGGGAACGGTTGCAACGCTTCTCACCAGTCATGTGGAGCTGGTGCAGGCGATGGTAAACCAGGGCGGCATCGCGATAGCTCTTGCGTGCATCATCCTGCAGAGGGCGATCAGCACGGAGGCCGCCGGCCTTACATGCCAACCAGCGGCCCACCCACAGCCTCTGTAGCCAGAGACGCAGAGTGGACCACAACACTGCGCAGGCCAGGTCCAGCTGAGAGGTGGGCAGGGGCCGGCCAAGAGCTTTCAGGCATGTCCACAAGTTCTGAGAGGCCTGGGCAAAATCTCCCTGTATGGAAAGGAAGGAAGGAAGGGATGGAGAGAAGTGCTGGTCAGTTGTTTAGCAGAGCAAATTGTAGGTGATGGGACTTAAACCTAGGTTAATTATTCAGCTTTTAATGATATAATACAGAAATGACAGTGAACAATTTGGTAAAAGGGTTCTATTTTAGGGTCTGTGAAACTGATAATTATGACAATAAATTTGTTATGAGAGTGAAGACCCTGAATGTGTGCATACAGGGTCTAAAGGGCTAAAGGAATACTCCAGCAATTGACCAATTGACTCAAAACTCAATTATCATAGATATCAATGGGCAGCTGTCCAATAACTTTTATTATAAGTACATTTTAAGTCAGTTATTTTATAAAGTACAGGGCACACATCAGGGGTAATCATCTGTATGGTATAAGGTTAGGTTAGGTTGAAAAATTTGATTATTCCTTTAATTTTACCCCAAAACTTGCGTCATAGTGAATGTGTGTGCATCTCACCCTGGCCAGATCCAGGTCAGCCTGTTTGCGGTGTCTCCAGAAGAGAACGGAGGACTCAGAATGTGGTCTAGTGACAGGCTCTCCATACACCAAGAGCTTGATCAGAACTCCAGCTACCAGCACACCATTCAGCAGCCACACCAACAGAGTGGGCAGCATCCAGTCCATCCAGCCCCATGAATCGGCTGCAGAACACAGACACAGATATATTGAGGACACAAAATTATACATGTGAAACACCACAGAGCAGAAAGAAGAGATCCCTGTACACCATCCTGTACAGTTTAGGGGAGGGTACCTGCGCTCTCTACTCCCAGCATGGTCCTGCCGGTTGCAAGATGGCTGGGGGCAATGGTCTCTCCAGCCCTGCTGCTGCTCCCCCACATCAGAGAAGCCAGTGGGTTAAATGAAAGGAAGAGGAGGGTGAAGGCACACAAAGCCATCCGAGAACGGTCCAGCATCCCTCCAGCAGACCTCTCAGCATTGGCCACCGGCTGAGAGAGAGAGAGAGAGAGAAAGAGATCGTCTGAGAGACACACACTCCATAGTTATTCCCAGCATTCCTTCTGATCATTTCAAAGCTATGACAGATTAATGTGGTTTACATTTTCCCCATTGTGACTCTAATAAACACTGGTATAAAAGTATTCATAACATTTAGGACCAGTTTCCCATGGAATGAGCCTGTTTGCAGTGGTGAATCATGATTGGAAATTCCTCATAGTCTAGTACTAGGTTTAATCGGACTCTTGGAAACAAGCCGATAGATGTGTCTGCAGTTCAGTATTCTTACTTTTTATTCTTTATTTAAATAATCAAACAGCATGCTGACTTTGTATACATAACTGTATAAATAACAGTTAAAGCTCTTGTTCTCCAGGACAATAAATGCTCTACTGAAGCTTACTTTGCTGTCATCCCCCATAGGACTATCTGGTTCAGAGTCGCTACTGCAGTGAGAGAAAGGTCCGCTGGGCAGGGGCGAGCCAGCATCGGAGGCTGGGGGGGTTGGTAGCTCGTTCTTCACGTCCACCTCCATGGCCACCAGGTCCTTCAAAGACTCTGCACACAAGAGAAGAGCAGTGCAGAGCTAAGTGTCAGAGAACTGCAACGAACGACTAGTTGGAGAAGACATTATTCTGCTACGGTTCAGTGAATGTACATAACAATTATGCACTTCACGTAAACATAGAAAAGCTAAGAGGATACTTACTGTTCTTCTGATTGGCCATCTTGAGAGCCATGTTCTCCTGCTTGAGCTTCTGGTTGGACTGTTGCAGGTAGCGGATGTAGTCGATGGCTTTCCTCAGCACTGCCGACTTATTCAGCTGCAACACAGGCAAGGAAAGTCATTTACCTTCTTGAACTTCTCACTTGAGAAAAAGAAACGATACATAGTGAGGCTATCACAAGAAAGCCCCAGTTTTGTATTGATAATAATAATGGTTGTCATGCAAGCTAAAATCTAAACTCTTCCCTTAATGCCGCCTGTTGTTTCTTAAGGCTTAAAACTAACACTTGAAATTCTTCTTCAATTCCTAAAACTAGCTGTTTTTACGGGAGTAGTGATTGGGGTCTACAAAAAGCGTTTGTTCAAGTGAAACGTCAAACAGTTAAGAAGGTACTGGGAGACGAACCTTAGCTTCTGTGCCAGCCACCAGATCCTTGAGCTCAATAATCTTGTCATTGATGGAGGAGCGATAGCGCTTCTCGATGGCGTTGTGCGCGGTGCGCTTCTCGCCTTTGTGAACCTGGCCACCTGGCTTTCCGCTTATGGCTATGCGGTTGATGGGCAGCTTCTCTGTGTCCACCATGACTGGAACTGTGGTCAGGATGGTACCCCCACTCATTAGAGCCTGAGAGGACAAAAAGAAAAACAAACAAACAAAACAAAAAAAAAATTACTTTGAGAGAAAGACAGCACGCAGTATTATTTCTTTTTCAATTTCTCACTTAATATTTAACTACCACCCAGTGTAGTACTGTTATTTAGAAAAAACACTGAATGGTAGGTATGATGCCAGTCAAAAGTGTTTTTTTCCCCTGAAAGCTTATGCTTAAAAGCTTGAAATGCGTTTCCAAAATTCCAAAACACTCCTTAACGAGTACTACAATTCCAGCTGCAACCAACAAATGCTCTGAAGATGTGGAATTTTAAGCCTGTTGGAAAATATACCAGGTAGCATTCCACCCTTTCATTATTTTGAGGCTTTTAATATTGCTAGAACATGTAGAAAAGAAGTCAAAAAAGCTAAATGTGGGCCATGGTAAACTTCAGGAAACCCCTCTGTGAGTAAATGTGTCCACACTTTTAACCAGTGCTGTTTAAGGAATGCCTCCAGTCATTTACATTTACAGCATTTGGGTGACAAGCTTACCCAGAATTCCTTAGATTTGAATCATGTTACATAGGTAGGTGAGTGTAATGTTAGGAGTCTTGCTCAAAGATAAGTGAGAGCAGACTAGGCTCTCAAAGAGCTGTTACCTGAAGGGACGTGCCCTGGATAGGAGCAGTGGATGTAGCCAGGGAAGTGATGCATGGGGATGCCACTGTGGTTACCATAGATGCATCAGGCTTCAGAGTCGTGAGCAAGAGAGAGTCAGCCTTGATGAACTGAGGCTGTAGCAAGACCTGTGACCCAGACACACACAGGGTAACAGGTTTACAGGTCATGTTTATTACAATTTTTGGTCAAGATGGATATTAAGTCACTTATGACATAAAAATCATACAACTGACACAACTGCATGGGTACACATGCAGGAACTTACAGGAACTTGCTGAACGTGAGGAGAGATGGTCTGTGTTGGGGGGCTGGAGGAGGTGGTGAGGATGGGTGATGCTGAAAGGCTCTGGACCTGAGCCTGGATGGTCATTGGCTGAATGTTCTGTGGAGAGCTGGGAACACTGGAGATGGGCTGAGGGGAGCCCTGTTGAGGGACCGCTGCAAAAAACATAAAAAAAACATCAATATTTATTACACATTTAGCACCACTGGACAGAAGGATCCACAACCATACAACCAAACACAGCCTAGTTTTCAATGTGTCATCAGGTGTTTATAAATATTTTTGTTTACACTGTACTGTTTACTGATTTGCCAAAAAGTCAATAAAATTGAAGGCATATAATGATCAAAAATAATATAACTCAAAAACAGTACAAGTACAGTGAGGTGTACACTGATGGCAAAGCAGCATGGCTTTAGACTCACTCAAAAAGTCAAGTTATATATATATTACTGTGGCTTTTCTTCACCTCTTGTTTTCAGCATTGTATTGAAGTGAGCTTATAAAATCTAGCAAAAATAGCATTGTTTACCATGAGAACAAAAAGTGAGATGATTTGGTGGGGGGGGTGTAAACCGAACCTGGGTCATGGGGTCAAAGTCCAAAATGAACCACAAAGCACATTTTTTACTTTTCAAGCTTATTAGAAAAGGTAGCACACAAAAAGCCCAAAGTGAGTGCAACCACCCAAACCACTGCCATCTGTACGACTATCAAATAAAAGAACGAAAACTCCAACCCAATTAACAGAAAGCAGCTCTGTGTTGTTTTCTTTACCAGGGGAAGCTTCTCCAAACTTACTGTATTATTACTTATCATAACTCACTGTTTAATAGTAATGTATTATTATTATTTTTGATAACCTGATGTAAAACAGTGTCCAGCTTTACCCATTTCGCCTACATGCAGGTAGTCATAATACATTGGTTATAACATACAAGTTGTCTGCAAACTCTTAGCAACCTCCAAAATGAGCTCACCTGGTCTGCCCCAATCAGTGGGTCAGAACAACAAGCTATTTCAGGGATGCAGCCCACAATAATGATGCAACACTGAGACAATCACATGGCTAGGTGGCCTCAGCACAGTTAATAGGACAATTCCACAGAAAAACCCCTCTGTCTCATTTCATACGCCTTACATAGGACCAACTTTACTGGCTGCAAGTTTGAAGTCAACGTTCAAGAGCCGTGGTAATGATGACACTCATATTAAGCAGTAGCATGAATCATACGTCTACTGTACTACGTGTTCATGTGTACTTTGACCAGCTCCCGTATCAGGTTGTACCACTTTCTCATAGTGAACTGCGCTCTGACCTGCTGATGTCAGTCTAGTCTTACATAAATACACAGATGCAGTGAACTCCAAGTCAAGGAGCAGTTCACAGGGTTTATAGATCGGAAGAGCAGAATGTTTGGATTAGGCTGGACTGCACTAAAATATCTGCATTTCTTCTAGATTTCTCTACCATTTGACTGTTAAATATAGAAAAATAGTGGCTAACAGCATGAGTCCACAATTGAGTATATCTCATAAAATCAACTAAAATCAAATGGCTTTAATAACATGCTGGAGCTTAAGTCCAGGTGCCTGACTTCATTTGCAGCAGTAAGGTCTGTGATAAGTCTGTCATGTCAGGTGAGTTGTCACCTCAGGCTTGTTATTGGCCTGAGGACTTGCCAATCCAGCTAAGGTGATCAAGAGCGGTGTGTGGCTAGCGGTGTCCAATGACGATGGTGCACTGGTGATGTTTACACAACAGAGTGTCCTCTTTAGACAATTAACAGATTTCACTTGCCCATTGGCAAGTTTGTTGTGTTTATTGACTCAGCCACTGAACAGTATGTTTCAGTAGCTCTACAACTAGCTGGAGAATGGGGTATGCATTAAAAACCAATACAAGAAGAAATTAAACTACTTTTTGACATTTAGTGCATGGTATGGAAACAATAAGCACATTATTATTATTATTATTATTATATGTGCAATTAAACAACCAAAGCTAAATCAAGCTAAAGCTGCTCATTCTCCATCCTGGATGTCATACAGTGTGTATTCAGCTACTTGTTACTAACTACCGATTAGATTAGTTTACACGACTGAATCTAATCAGCACCAAGACGGAGCCATTAAATCTTGTAAAATCATAAAGGTTATGATATGCCAATTACTTTACTCTTATGGATAAGATAAAGTGCCAAGTATGTGCTGTAATTGAATTAACAAACGATACCTTGGTGGCTTTTAAACAATATGCTCAAATAAATGTACTTGCTGGATAATGTGACACTTGAGTGAAAGCTCTGCTCTCTCAATGGAATACTAAGCTTGCTTCAGATCAGATATGAATGCCTAAAGTTGTCTTAAGGGGAATTCTACCAATTATTCTAATTATTAGTCTCAAACTCTGATTTCTAACAAAAGCAAAAGAACAAAAAGGGATAAGACCACCCCTACCAGTGTATCCGTTCTGATTTGGGTAGGCAACAACAGGCTGCGGCTGCGGCTGCTGCTGCTGCTGCTGCTGCTGGGGAGCCTGCTGGTTGGAGCTGAACACTGGGCTCTTGGCAGGCGATGAGGCAAGACTCTGGACTGCCTGGCTGGAAGGGTGAAGGGCAGCAGGTGGAGCGGGCTGAGCTTTGGGCTGACTAGTCTGCAGTGGGGCAGGCTGCTGGCGCTGGGCAGCGGGTGTGGAGGTCACCTGGGCCAAAGGTGCCTGCTTGAAAGTAGGAGGGAGGAAGGGAGTAGAGGGGCTGCGGGTGATAGGAGGGCCCAACAGGGCATCCAAATGGGGGCTGCTGCTGAGGATGGAGGAGGAGGTGGTGGTGGCGACGGACGAGCTGGGGGCTGAGGGAGGCGAGCTGGAGGGAGACAGGGCCGAAAGGTCCTGCACAGGAGCTGGAGGGGCTGGAAACGGAGGGTGATCGAACAGACCTCCGAACTCCATGTCCTGGTTGTGGATGAGCTGGAGCATATCTGGGAAAGGGGAGAGAAGAGGGCAGTTAAATACGGAGGGCAGTTTTTTTTTTAAATATAATATGGCATGTATATTGTAGAGCACAGTTTCTAAGTTGTGAATTTAACATACCGGGGAGAAAAACGCATATTTAATTTAAATGTACCTCTACTTTCTTTTTGCAATTTGTTAAATTAAGCAAATGAACATTAACTGTATAATCTGCAGAAGTGCATTCCTTGTAGAAAAATATTGCCTTATGTTCATTAAGAAAATCAAAACTTGTCACTTGACTGTGAGGGCCTGCAGTTTTGCATGAGGCCATTTGGGTTTATATTGTGTCTGAAGCCTTTGACTAAAGTTTCAGAGCAAATTTTTGCCCAAATCTAGTGTGAAATGAACCCAATTTACTTGCCGCTACTGGCAGGTAATGCCAGTTTCAGGCCAACGGCATGAGCAGACTGCTAATGCCACAGGAATGGATTTCACATTCAGCGCAACCAGTTTCCAGCAAGGGCACAGAGGCAGTCTGGTCAGGCTTATTAGCTTTCTCTACCACTGGCTCACTCGGTCCCAAAACTCCCTCAGAGGGGGAATTGCTTAAACTGCGGGGCTCACAAGGCTAAGGCATTTCAGAGCGTTCACAGTGAGGCCTTGTTCTATCTAATGTATGCATTTAATGAGTGGCCATGAGGCAACGAGGTAACATTAGGCTGCATTCTCAGTAGGACGGGTCTCCCTGTGCCCCATTTAAAGCTACGGTTTACCACATTATTAAATTAATTACTGTTTAAACTATAAGTTCCTTTTTTTTATAATATTAAAAAGTGTACATTTATACATGTCCTCCCGCACAAGTGTCTTGTTCCCTGTTTGTGCACAAACATGGCAGCACTGAATTTGTAAACCACTGTTTTGTATGAGGTGATCGCTCTCGACCAATCAGAAGCCCCGAGCGCGCCTTGCTATGCGGAGCAGCTCTGAGAGTCGGAGGGAGGAGAGCGCGCGGCTGCAGCTCAAAGAGGGGAGGTTACTATCGGACACACAGCGGCACGAGGTTACTAACGGTTATTACGCTTTACTCTTAGGGTCTTGGAGAAGAAATACGCACTAAAACTAAAACCTACTAATGTCTCAATTACTAAAGTAAATGTACATTTTTAATGTCCTGTTAATTAACCATTATTTTAAAAAGTATTTATATTTTTATTTTATTTATTTATTTATTTATTATAATTTAGGAGTTTTAATTGAGTTTTATTACTACATTCATTACATTACTTTAATAATAAAAAATATTTTTTTTAAAATTTAAATGAAAATGTAGAGGTTTATTCACGTAATAACACAACATTGCATCACTTCACAACACGTTCTGTGGCATTTATTCCTAGCGGATTTAATGGACATGAATGTGTTTATATAATGTTAATAAATGTTTAATAACTTATTTTAGAGAAAAATGACCAATCGGGGGCTGCCTTTTTTTTTTGCTTTATTAAACTTCGTCTGGGTGAAATCTGCAAAGAGAATGAACGGCAGTAACCCCGCGTGGCGTCACTTGCCCAAGTTCGAGGGGGCGGGGCACTACAGTGGCAACTTACACTGGAGACAATGGCGACGGCGAGGTTTTATTCAGAGGCGAATTATCTACTTTCTTTCTGGATTTAAAAGTAGGGCATACACGATGAGGAGCTTATCCTGAGTATAGCGGTCCTGTGGTGATGGTCAGCTGGCCTGCTGTGGCTGGGTCTTCCGTCACGCCCGACTCAGCATCACGCCACACAGTGGGTTCAACACTCAGCTCAGTAACGCTGCTAGTTCTGCTGGGGCTTATAGCTAGCTAACGCTCTGACTATATCTCTACTTAATGTAAGAAATGCGCTTAGTACAGGACAAGAGCAGTGTCTGGTGTACTGTAGCTAGCTAACATGTGTTAAAGTATTAAACACACACACACACACACACACATATATATAAACAGTAGCTAACCTAGCTACCACTTCCACTTCAGGCTGGATCTGGTGCGAACACGTGCATTTGTCCAACAACATTTTATGGATGACCACCAGGATATGTAGTTAGTAGATAGCTACCAACACTGCCACCAGTGAAAATACACAGCCCGTGTGAAAGAAGCTGGTTAAAGGAAGTGGCTAGCTAACCAAGCTAAGTTAGAAACATGTAGCTATCTATCTAGCTACCCCAGCGAGCGGCGTATTGTTATAGCCGAACAGGTTTTCTCTTACCGTCTATGTCGCTCAGCAGAGCCGTGTCGATATCGCTCGGATCATTTAGGGATAAACTTGGGTCCAAGTTATCCAGTGACGGGTCGTCAAAAGACAGGTTATTCATTTTGACTTCTTGCTGGCTGACTCGTAGAGTGATCGGATCCAAAGGAAAACGTTATTCCATGTAAAGTTCCAACTTCTCGCAGTTCAGAGCCGAGCGACTGTGCAGGGACATTTGTTGAAAAGGCGTCCGTTGACTTCGGAGAATTCAACTTTTGTTATTGATGTGTCAACTAGCTACCTGCCAGCTGCCATTTCTGTACTGTCGCACAAGACAAACTTGTCTAAACAGTTTGGTTAGAGCACCAGCACGCTAACGGGGGGACCCAGGCACAGCGCGGCGAGTGAGGAGTGAATGACACTCGTCCCGACCAATCAGAGCTCTTCTCTCTGACTGCATAAATCCTTAGCTACATGCTGCTAGCCAGTGGTCTACACAGACGAGCCCCCGATTTTACTGCTGTTGACCGGATTTAAACGTATGTTCAACGTCTCTAAGCTCAGTTTTTTTATTTTTTATTTATCGTTTAAATTCATGTGCGTATAAACACACACAAAAAAATATAGACCCCACGGTAAACATTAAACTGCTTAAGTAGTTTGATTAAATCGCAAGGACACACTAATGGTATTCTGGAAACCCATGTTTTATTTTTTGTGTGGTTATATTTGTAATAAAAATCTATATTGACCTAAATAACAAACTTCAGTTTAGTTAATGAATTTAAGCGCTGGTCCGCTTGTTTACAAAACTCCCAGTTTAGTTCTCACACAGCAACAGCGTGGTGACGGGGACTGTGGGCATGTCTCTGTCAGCCAATCGGCGTCCGCCAGGGGCGGGCTTTTTACTTATTCAGGCTTGTCTGATCTGCAGAGCCGGCTCCGCCCGTAGAACCAGAGAAACTGACCAATAGACGCGTAGGAACCGAGTGGGGTGATGTGACGTCACGGATGTGGCTCCCGTGATTACATCATGTAATTTCGCTTCGAATAATGAAGGTAGAGCAGCCCGACGGGGGATTGGATACCTTATCAGATAGAAATCCCCATAGAGACCAATATACTACACGTATATGTGTGTATATATGTAGAATTCAGCTATATGTGCTTAAAATGTCTCTGTTTAATTTCTGTAATTCTATTTTTATAATTATATTTTCATCCAAAAAAAAAAAAGGAAAAAAAAAGCAACAGCTACTTTATGAACTGATATAAATTTTTATGGTAGATATTAATTTCAGTTCTACTATGTGAGATGTGATTTGTCATGTCACAACAAAACAAGGTGACAGAAGGCAAGTGAGGCTAGGTGAAGTGGGTCAACGACCGACAGTAACACAGCCAGCTCTTAACAACGATGGCGCTGCTGAATTATGGCTGCTCTCAGCAGAGCAGTCTTGGCCTGACTTGCAATAATTAATATATATATATACTTAAATCACTTATGTTCTGTTGTGCCATGTCCAAACCATTTCACCAGCTTGTTTGCATTGACATATACAGACATTGTCCCAGATGCAGAACATTTTTTTCCCCTGTGATTTGAAAGGTCTGAAAGTGAGCCCCTTATAAATTTGATAAAAACAAGACAGGTAAACATTAAATCCCACAATAGGATGTTTTTTATTACATTTCAATATCCTAAAATACACTGACATTAATCTTTGAGATAAATAATCAAAATAGTTAAGACTTTTTATGTCACATGGTAACATTCATTAAAGCAGTTATTACAAATAACGATTGCCACCTCAGTTGAAAGCAAAGCTTTTTAGAGAACACAGACAGATTACTGACAGCTCTTAGTTTCATTGGTTTAAGTAACAGAAGGCTAAAACAACCAAAAATATCTTATAACCAGTATATTCTATATTAACGGGTATAAGACAGTTTAACAAATTATTATAACAGGATAATTACATTTTTGATTTTTGAAACCACCGCATTGGAGTTGAATTCTGCTATTATTTCTACTGATGTAATATATATGAAGTATATATACTACAATAATCTGCAATCAGTAACATTTTATTTCTTTTTTTTTTGCTGCTTGGATTTATGGCAGCCTGGTTTCAGTATTTCAGTGACAAATGAGAGGGAGTGGTCACCAACTATATCTTTCCAAGTTCACACCAACCCAAATCTAAAACATCTGGCAGGTAATCAAGCAGCTATGAGGGTGTTAATTAGATGGATTGATTAGTGTTGAAGTTAAAGTTTGTAGGAGGGCAGATCTTTATGAGCAGAGTTGGTGACCACTGGTCTAAAGCTTTCAATAAACCTTATGGGCTGATTTCCCAGAAAAGGATTAAAGCAGCACTATGAAGCATTTTTACTTTAAAGTGACAGCTTCAAAATCATAGTGATGCTCCACTGACTTGTAAAGGGTAGAATAGTGCCACCATCCGGACCCAGCACGCTGCTAACTGCACTGTGGAACTTTAGTAAATCGAGCAGGAAAATGTTTGCAAGAGCTGATCTGAGTCATTTCTTCACATTCAGCCTTCATCCTTGTCTAAGAAACCAACCCCACATCAAGAAAAAAAATAATAATAATAAAGAACCGTTTTAAATATCACATATTTTCTGAGCTGTACTTTCATACAGAGCCTTCTATACAGAATTACACAACAGAGCTTTTGTGCCTCCTGTACAGACTTTTTTTTATTTTAAACCGACTAGCAGTTTTTGACCATTTTGTTTTGTTGTATTAATGTACACTGCTTGAGAAGATCCAACACTGTTTAATGTATGAATAATTCTGCATTAATAATACTGTATATATTATTTTTTTAAAAATATTAACGTTGAATTGCAAGGTTGAATTAATGACTACATTTACTGCATCTTCAGTGCTTAAGGCTACGTTCACACAGTAGGCAAAGGGGCCCAAATCCAAATTTCTCACCAAATCCGACGTTTTTGTAGGCTGTTCACATGTCCAACATTCGTCTAAACGGTATATACTCCTAAACTGAAGCACTTGCTCAAAAGAGCAAAGCTTCACATGAGGTTTCAGTTTCATCTTTGCCAGTATCCCAGGAGCTATGAAGGAATTCCAGTGGCTCACCATCCCACCACTGAAACCTCCCTCACTGCTGTCTATCATCCATTTCCCCTTCTTCTCAGCGAATGTAAAGTTCGATTGACGTAAAAGTCGTATAAATTCCAATCCGGCTGCTCAGACAATCAAATTGTTGCATATCGGTTATGTATCAAATTTAAATACCACATACGAAAGTATCCGATTTGATGTGGTCAAAATATCAGATTTGATGTTTTTTTTTTGCCGTTCACACGTAGTCACGTTTCACAAGAAAAATCTAATTTGGGCCATTTTTACCTGCTATGTGAACATAGCCGTATATACAGACTATATTAAAATGAGCCTAGAGCTCAATCATCAATCACATCTCGAACCTGTCCCTAACTCGGCTTCCAATCAGTTCACCACCTTTCCTCTTAGTATTTCCATTCTCTTTCTTCTGCCTCACGTAATGCCACGAAGCCAAATAAGCTACACTTCATCTATCCATCTACCTAACAACATCTCCTACCCATCAAACAGCATGAACACGTGCACCCTACTGGTGCTGTTGAAACAAGAATCTGATAAAGTGGTCATTTTTCAGGAGAAGGGAAAAACAAGATTCTTAACTTTAAATGTAATTTAATGCAACTAGATTAGTCATTCTGGACCAGTTCCAAAATGGTTGTGAAATGGTCAGACAATGTGATGGGCAGCTTTAATTATATATTTTTAAAAAAATAATAAAAAAAAAGGATCTGATGGCGACGGTATTCGGTTAGCCGTGTCAGTTCAGCAACTAGACTGGGCTACATGCCATTCCGTTTTCTTGTGTGTGGTCACAAACTGGCACTAATACATGTACAAAGAAACACAAGAGCAAACAGACTTTCTTACCCAAAATGTATGACAAATGCTATTAATATAAACATTATCATGATGTATATACATGTATTTTTATGTATACATATGAATACATAGTTTACAAATGATGCTACCATTATTTAATACCGCAAGTCCAGAGCCTATCACGAAACAAATTCCATCCGCTCTCATTTCAATTTGCTTTTGCAGGTATTTACTTTGGATCCCGTTCCAAAGGGGCCAGACTTTCCTGTCCTGACTTTTCTCTCTGTGCTTTTGTAGCCTGAAACAAGGCTAGTGCAAAAAGCGCACAGATAACAAAAGTACATGATTATCAAAATAAAGTTCTCTCTCCCACAAATACTTAATCTTTTCTCCGGGTGAATTTAACACTCTGGACAGTGTTCACTAGACCGTGTGCTTTAAATCGTTTCGCTCTGGCCGTCGCAGCTGTTCGGAAACATGTTTAGCTCTTCGGAACGAGAGTGAACACATCTTTTTCAGAACATTTGTTGGAGAGCAAGTTTCAGCTACACTGTCTTTGGTTTAGAGGAGTTTGATGGTTTTGATCATTCTGAAAAGCATGGTGCAGGTGGCTTCCTTTACTAAGCCATCACTCAGAGCAGTGCACAAACGGAGCGGCTGACGCAAGACATTTCTTGATGGGTTTTTTTTTTTTTTTTTTGTGGTTTCCCTTTGTTTTTAGGAACAGCTAAACACTATCGACTACTAGGAGAGTGGAAATGGGGTATATCGTTGCTGTCACGTAAAAACCCTGTATCTCCATTTTTGCTGTTTTTCCACTTTTGGCATGCACTGAATCTGGTAGTTGTTCTTTACATTGTGTAAGCATTTCATGATGAATGGTCCAACAGAAACCTTAAGTTCTTTCCTTCTTCTGTAAGGGTGCCATTTCGGAGAGATTTTCCATGAAAATGAACTTTAAAAGAGAAACCAATGTAAATTACATAATAGCGGCTGTAGTTTTTAAATGGTGCAAAGAAACAAAACAAAACAAAACAAAAACAAAGCTACACGTTTTTGATATGACAGCAACAATATATAATACACATAAACAAGGAATGGCTAAATGGCTAACTAAAATAAGTTTAGAAATGATTTTGTGGAATGACATCTCAAATTAGTCAGTAAACGAGGGGAATGCAAGATACAACAATGCTTTTCACACAAGCAAAGTTCCATGGGCTTAGTATATTAAACGTTACGTTAATAAACTTGAGCACATTAAATGATCTCGACGCGTCAAAAAAAAAAAAAAAAAAAATTCAACAGAACATCCCTGCAGAGAGCCTCACTGGTTTAAGTGGTAATATCTACAAGACTTTACTGCTTCCCTCAGCTCCTGAAGACACAGGCAGAGCCATGTGGAGCCTTGAGGAGGTGCCATAAACACACAGAGGAGAAGCAGTGTTGCTCCAGCCAGGAGGACTGAGGTGATGGAAGAGAACGGACGCATCAAGAGAGCGGTAAAGACGTGGAGAGCAGCAATGGGGGCGGCAGGCATGTGGATGTTGGCAAGGTGCGAAGGTGGTGGTCACTACAGCAGAGCTGGAACACAAGGGCGGAGCTCGTCTCCACCTTAGCTCTCTACAAGGCAAAGAGGGTGTCCTCAGTCCGCTCCGCCTTCTTGCGGCTGCTGCTTGGCGCGCTCATAGGAGGACTGGGGTCCCGTCTAGGGGGCGACGGTAAAGCGGCGTCAACAGCCTTGGCCCGCTCTTCTAGGAACTTGTCGAACTCTAGAAAATGATCAAAAGAGAATGATGGGTACAATTCCACAACAGTGCTGGTTCGGTTTTATTCAAGCTAGTTTTAGCTATATTTTCCACACACAGTCACAGCTACAGACCTGGTATTATACCAGTCACAAGTTTGGACACACTCAAACTATGAACTAAAGCCATCTCTGTAATGTACTAACAGAGGTGGGAGAGGCTCTTCGAATTTAACATCACCTGAGCACCAAAAAAGTACATATGACAGTTCATTACAGGTTTCTAGAATTGTAGGACACCATTTCTCAACCCTCGTCCTGGAGGCACCCTGCCCTACAAATTTCAGTGCTTTCCTGCTCCCAACACACCTAAATCAACCGATCAGCTCATTAACAAGTCCTTTCAAAGTTGCAGAGGGTTTGTTAAAGCAGGGAGTCCAGTAAAATATGCAGGGCAGCGTGCCTCCAGAACCAGGGTTGAGGTGCACTGGTGACTGGAGACTAAACTCACAAAAGTTGCCAGAAACATAAGTTTGTCTCAAAAGTCCTTTATAATTCTTTAAACTTTGAAATGCAGAATTTTTTGCAGTTTGCTTTGCCACATAAGCATGACACAACTACATGCATGGTTGAGCACCTCCATACCTGAGGAAACCTGGAAAAGACTGACTGTTCCACAGAATATGATAGAAGATCTACCAACATGCCTGTTCGCACTGTATTAATGCAACTTAAGGTTATTTTTATTGGTGGTTAAAAAAAATGATAATTTTAACAGAACATCCCTGCAGAGAACCTCACTGGTTTAAGTGGTAATATCTACAAGACTTTACTGCATCCCTCAGCTTCTAAAACCACAGGCAGAGCCATGTGGAGTCTTGAGGAAGAGCCATAAACACACAGAGGAGAAGCAGTGTTGCTCCAGCCAGGAGGACTAAGGTGATGGAGGAGAATGAGGAAACCACCTCCATACCTGAGGAATGGAAAATGTGAAAGAAGATCTACTAACATGGCAGTTTGCACTGGATTAATGCAACCTAAGGTTATTTTTATGGGTGGTTTTAAAAAAAAGATAAGAGGCACCAGACTTCTTTACGGTCTTCTGAGCACAGAGTCCATTAGTGACTTTGTGGATTCCGATGGGTTTACAATCACTGAGATACACTGTTAACAATTACATTATCCTCCTTCCCATGCAAAACTAGTTTCATCCAAATAGAGATTAACACAAAATTTTGCAGTGAACAAAAGAAGAGTGTCAAACAAATGACTAATTTATATTTTTACATTTATTACAGTATTATATTTACTTTGATCTATATATGACTATAGAACTATATGTTAGCATAGTGTAGTGCAGCGGATAACAACACTACCTTCTGCACAGCAGACGTGGGTTTGATTCCCTTTATATCGCCTCCTTTAAACCTTCAAAAGATTCTTCACACACATCTCTCTCTCTCTCTTATTCTTTTAGGACAGATCCCTTCATAGTCCTTGAGCAAGACTCCTAACTCCACATTTGTTGGATAAGAGCATCATCCAAATGCCAAAAATGTAAAACAAGCGTGTCCAAACTTTAACTGGTGTTTGAAGTAAATATACCTTCATTCTCAATGAATCAAGTACTTTGATTCACTTCACTTCACTTCCTACCTTCACTAGTGACCCCCTCCTCAGTCTTATCTCCTTTCTGTATAGCAAGAGACAAAGAAGAGGCATGTTTTAATGTCGGTCTGGCGTTGTTTTTCCATTGTAACCCACCTCACTGGTTGACTGCTTGACCAATGACAAGACAAATATCAAGTATTTACGTTGATACTTACCTTTTGGTACACCTTCACAAGACAAATAGCTTTATAAAACAGTCATGCACACTTTCATTTTCATTCTTCCACTTAGGACAATGGGCATACCACTTTCAGGTTGGATCAAGCTGTACATACTACCTTTCATTTATCAATACACACACAAAGCAATCCAGCCAAGTACAAATGACATTTTACTAGAGTGACAGAACAATTTGCACCACTTTATTGAAACATTCATCAACCACCATTCGCGAGGGCTTTTAAGGCACTCGCACGTCAACACACACAACAAACCAAGTGACAAACAACAGCCTTTGTGAGACAAAACTCTATGTAATCATTTCCCATTGCCTTAATATTGTGTTCCCCAGTTTAACAAAAAAGTTTCATGGTATGAGTATGGATGAGTGGCAAACTTGACTGCTGACTGTATTAATACTACTAGTAGCAAACAAATGACTGCTAATCACACATAGGAAGATGCTTTAGGAGAGCTGTGCCGTTTTATTAGGTTACACTGAATGAACATGGAATGACAACAACAAAAAGATGGCAAAGACAGAATGAAATCAAGGTAAAGAATTCTCACCACATCAGTACAGAGCCACTCCTCAATGTCATCCATGACAGAGGACTGCGATACAGGAATCTATGGAGCAAAGCCATGGACAAACCAAAGGCCCCCGCAAAGCCACAAATTAAACCCCGCCCCAAAAATAAACAGAAAAAACAACAAACAATAGAAAAATCACAAGGAGGTCTGCGAGGAAAATAACAACAACAGAAAACATGCAATCAGAGTCAAACCAAGACAAAGACGAGCTTAGGACCCACACACCCCCAGAACACACACACACACACACACACACACACACACACACACACACACACACACACACACACACACACACACACCAAGCATGAATGTTGCTGTATTGCATGCAGTGAGTGAGAGTGAAAGATGATGAGGAGCCGTCTGGGAGGAAGATTTGTGAAGTGTGGCCAGAAAAAATAAATAAATAATAATAATAAAAAAAAAACAGATTTTGTGAACGCAGGGTTCAAGGGAACATAGGACAGGTCCGTGGAGGCTGCCCTCTGCATTCAAACATCAGCTCACACTTCCCTAAGGATAACGCTATGGCTCCATAGTTTACAAAAAGGCTGATTTTTATGCACTCTTAAAACTACAGCCGCTTAAACTGGTGATGCCACAGAAGAACCATTTTTGGTTCCAATAAAGAACCAAAAACAAAAAAAAAGATGTGAGAGTAAAGACCTTTTAAATTGGTAAAGAACTGTTATGTAAAATGAAGCTTATTTAGATCTTTAAAAAGGGTCTTCACACTCTCACACACCTCTTTTATAAATATGTTTTTTATGGAACCAAAACTTGTTCTTCCATGGCATCGCTCAAAGAACAATTTGATGCACCTTTATTTTAAGAGCAAGAATTTAAATAGCAAGAATGACTCTCCTGAGGTCCATATGGATAAATTTAGATAACTCCATATGTAAAAATAAGCCAATTATGTGCAGACGCTAGGACTTTATGGTCTCTATGGCCTCATACTATATACAGGATTAACTCTACAGGTTAGGAAAAACTGCTGCTGAACACAGTAGCAGTGCGTGGTTGGCAGTGTGCTGCGTTTACCTCAGTATAATCTGCCAGGTCCCGAATAACTCACCATTAAGTATAAGTAATAGGTTAGTAAAAGATGCAATGTACAAACTTTTCTCCTTACCCTAAAGCTAGTTGAGCAGCTATTTGGTGTCCCAAGCAAGCTTCTTTATTTTTACACTTCGTTACTGTGAGGGACAGTGATGGCTCACACAGAAGCTGCATCGCACTGTATAGCACAGCATGGTTTTGTAGCTTTAGCTTTTTAGCTCTTTAATAAGAACATATAAATAAATATGACCGAATCATAGAGATCAGCACAGTGTCATTTGACAAAGTCATGGTCATGAGGCCCACCTCAAGTAGCATCCTTTCTGATCTACGTATCTACTCTGGCAATGATATGCTGACTGCTCACCAGTGTTACTGATGAACATATTGGGAAAGGTGTCTCTAAACAATTAAAGACAATAGTAACAAAAGCAGCACATTTTTCAGGAAGTAACTGATGTGCTGGTACCAATCTCTACCATTTTTGACTAGTGCAAGAATGCTGGTGTATGTAAATTCTGGGGGTTTTACTTATAATATGTTAATAACTACGTGCCCTGTTTTACCATACTCTTCTGTTTATGCAGGTTTTGCTTTTCTATGAATAGACAACAGTGTTTGAGGTTAATTGTAAGTCACTTCCATGTACCAAACTCTGATTAATTAACTATGTGAGGCTAAATAGTTTTCCATTCTATATATGGCACCTTTATTTGATAACTTGGGTTACCAAGCTGCCCCTGTTGGGCTCTCAGGGTTGCTCTCAGGGTGTCGCAGAGGAGGCTGCCCACCGCCCTCGACACGTGTGCTCACTACGTCACTCTGTGTGTTTGTTCACTAGTGTGCATTTACTGCACGGATGGGTTAAAGGGCAGAAGTCACATTCCATCTGTGTCCAACATAAATGGTGAATATTAATAACTTGATGTGTTTCCATGACGTGTTAGCTACCTGGTCTTGAGCTCTAGTGTTGCACTAAAGAAGCAAACCTGGGACACCAAACATGTCCTGTCTCACATTCAGCCTAAAGGGGAAAAGTGGGTAAATTTGTTTTTCACCCAACTACTCCTTTAAGACAAATGTCTGTGTGATAAATGTCTCAGAGGGTCTTTAGCACGCAGTCATGCAGAACAACATTTCTGACAAACGCTTACGAAATTGGATTAATCTTGGTTAGTAAACTATTAACATGTCAGTCTAATAGTTTTAGAAACAAATGAACGAGACTAGTGTTTTTAATCTAACTTGAATATGTGAAGTATTATTAATTAATCAGAAGGGCTGGAGACAAGTGGAAAAAGATCTCACTGCACAGCTGCTGGATCAGTGTTGAAATACAGAGCAGCGAATCATTTTAATACATCCCGAGAGCCGAGGCTGGCTCGTCGTCAGGACTGTCTGTACTGTCTGTACTGTCTAAGTGTAGATTCTAGAGATCGCAATGTACGTACTGCATTATCAACGTTCTGTCCCATGCAATTCACAGTTCATGTATCAGACATGTCCGAGTCTGTTATTTTTAAACCATACATTAGACACTACCCTCTCTGAGCAAGGCAGGGTCTGCTCCATTTCTGTGGAGCAGTAGATCCAAGCCATGCTAGCTTGAACTCTGCTGCAGCTTCCAGAACCTTGCATTAACAAGGCTTGGCTGCTCTCGGATTAACCTTTATAATGGAGGCCAGGGCCTGCTTGTATGCGATGAAAATTTACACCTATTCAATAGGACAAGCAGGCCCCCCCCCCCCCCCCCCCATTCTACCAGTGAGCGAATGCAGTGCAGACGGAGAAGGATGGAGTGACCCACAGTAAAAGGGACAGAGTGAGAAGAAAAGCCCTGAAAAGAAGCAGCAGACCATGAAACTTCTGAAGAGCTAGGCTTTCAGATGTAAAAGAGAAAGACTCCCATCAATGTGGTTCTTCCTTTTTCCTCAGTGAGAGCAATTTAATTACCTGCACTTCACTAGGAGGTCTTCAGTTTCAGGATAAAGGTAAAAAGAGGCTTAAAGAGACTGTGTCAAACAATCTAATCAATAAATCAATTAAACGATCTGCCCCAGTTCAACAGACTGAATATGATACTATATAGTCAAATTCAATGACGCCAAGTCCTTAAGGCTCATATGAAGGACTATCCCTTTTACTGTGTGGAGTGGGCTGGTTTAGCAGTGGTGAGGGGGACAGGGATGGAGTTGAGGGGGTGGTGACCAAGTGGACGGATGAGGGAGGACACTGAGGAGACAATGCTACTGTGCTAAGTCCTCACCATTCCTTGGGTAATGAGCCAGCTGTCTATGGGCTCCATTTCTGCGTTATCACCTTTTACACTCAGCTGAATCAACAACAGAAAACACCTTACAAACGTGAAGCAGAAAAACACCACGCCCACCCATCCCAGACTCAGAGAGAGAGAGAGAGAGAGAGAGAGAGAGAGAGAGAGAGAGAGAGAGAGAGAGAGAGAGAGAGAGAGAGAGAGAGAGAGAGACAGAGCAGACTGAAAGAGAAAAATAGAGAGAACATCTAACGTATTTCTATTTTTTAACAGAGAATAAAGGCTGCCATCAAGAAATACACAGAAAGTTCTAAAAATACAGACGAGATATCAGAACATACCAAGGCAGGTGGGACGGGAAAAAAAAGGGAATAAACTTTGACCATTGAGCTGATCACAAAGTTCTTGCTTTGTCCTGTAGTAACACTTTGGCCTGGCTGAAGGTTTCAACACACTAGGCAGGAGAACAGTGCTTGGCTACCAGTTGTAATCAGTCTCCACTTGCATGGCGACATGTAATAGAGATTTCATCATTGCTCCAAACAGACTAGAGTTTGTTAATATCTGGATTGCTAAAAGTCAGCATCTAATATTGAAACAGATTCTGAAATTACAACATACTTCATTCATTTATTTATGGTGTAACCCACTAGGGTTATAATATCTAGTTTACTCTGGGATTTATTGTAAAACATGGAATGAAAAGAGTACATAATGAAATTAAAATGGAATTTCCCTGCTAAAAGAAAAAAAACAAAAAAAAAACGCACAGAGAATGTTTTCAGGCTAGATTTACAGCATGACCGAACTTGACCAAGCTGGTCAACCAGCAAGACCAGTGTGACCAACATGACTAAGCTTGACGACCAGCATGACCAAAAAGAAATGCAACAGACACTATGCTGGTTAAAAGCTAGTTAATCAGGTAGATTATCAGCAAAGGGTGTTTTTGCTTTGATGATCAACTTTTCAAGCTGATCTGAAACCAGCTTATCAGCAAAAGCTGGTTCAGCAGGGAAATATGACCAAAAAAAACAAATTTTCAATAATTTAACACTTTGGGATACTGCTTATTATTTTTGTGCATGCTAAATGCTACATTTAAATAAATGAGAGTGTAGTTATGTCTGTGATAAAACTCTTTTCAAACAAAACAACAAAAATGAAAAAACAAAACAAAAAACAAAAACAAAACAAAAAAAAAACACCGCAAACTAAAGCAGTGGTCACACTAGACATTGCAGAATGGGCGACTGGTGCTGGACCGGAAGCCTGTTCGCAAAGTGGCCAACTAAACACAGTATAAAAAAGTGAATAAATTATATCTGATAACTTGATACTGGTCAGAGCAGAGTACTGCACACCCAGTCACAGCATAACAGTGTACAACTGATCTCTGGCAAGCGGTGCTTAACTTGGAGCTAACGTAGCAAGTAGCAGGCTGGCTATGGCAGGCTATGGACAAAAGTATCAGGACAGCTGCTTATTCTGTTTCTTCAGAAATCAAGGTTATTAAAAAATCTCTACTGCCCAGGGAAAGCTTTCTACTAGATTTTAAAGCACTGTTGTGAGGATTTGAATGCATTCAGCAACAGGAGCCTTAGTGAGGATAGGGTGTTGGATGATCATCACCCCACCTCATCCTCAACTCATCCCAAGTTTCTTACACCATATATATTTTTGCCAGACGTCCCCATCTTGGTAAATTCCATTGTCATGCAATGCAATTTAAATGTAATATAAATAATTACATTTCTCACACAATAGACGCCTAGTGTGACCGTGGCTTAACAGTGAGTAGGATGCTAAGAAACGTTTCATGGCCTCAGTATTTTATAAAGCTGCTCTACTTTCTAAAATGCTAACTGAGAAGTCTGTAGCATAAAGAAAAGATCAAGGGAAACTACAATCGCATTAAGATTAAAATATACAGAGATGGGCTGAAGGCCTGTCTGACTTCAGTCAGATTCACTACTACCTCCTACCTGTGGCAACAAATTAAAAAAAGATGCCATTTGCAAATCTGAATTTTATGTAAATACGCTGCGCTCCCAGGTGAAAAAAAGAACTGCAATCTGAATGCCATGTGCATGCAAAGCCAGTGTGCCAGAGCTATCTCTACTTAAAAGAAGTAATTTAACTTCTACACAGGTGTTATGTGTGTTCTAACAGGATTAGTAACAGCTCCATACCTTGAAACAAAGGATGACTGGTGTACTAAAGCTTGGGCCATGCAGGGATCAGCTACTCAGAATAGCAGTACAGTCTTGACAGCCATTAACACAGCACACAGCTCCAATGCCGTGTCACCATAGGTGACAGCAGGTGAGTTGAAGTTAAAAGAGTTAAAATGATAGTTCCCAGCATGCAGTGCGGCACTCACCCCGGCAGTGTTCTGCTGTCGTACGTCCAAAGCGGAAGCCAGTCCACCAAGAGCTTGCGGGTCTTCATATTTTACACTGAAACGGACGCAAGATGCAAGATTAGGTGATTCAGCACAGGAGTTGAACAATACTGTGCCCATTAATACTCAGACGAGCATAATATGTAGCGATGTCCTGATCAGGTTTAAAGAGCAGGTATTTAGAGGGCTTACTTTTTGCGCTGATCTGCAAGGGAGCTGGTTCTAGTCTGGGCAAACATGTCAAAATCGTCCCGAGGGTTTTGGGTGGACAGTGAGCTCAGAGTGCCACTCACACTCTCTCCTTCCATATCTACAGAGAAAGGCACAGGTTTAACCATATAAACCTGAATCCAATGGCAAAAGCTTGTGATGGTGTCAATACAAAGGGCACCATTTTGGCACCATTAAACATTTTGGTCCACATAAACATATATATATTTAAATGTAAACATATAATATTATATCATTGTGGTGCATAGTATGCTTTTAATGATAATAATATTATTGATCTCATCAGTGCTTAAAGAAATCTAACCAACAACATGTTTCATTATAAAGCAGAAATAGTCTAATAATTACTGGATAAATTTCCCATCATTTGGATTAGACAGCAGTTTTAAAGCTGCTGCTACTAGTGCATGTCACATTACTGTGCTAAATATTGTGATTGTGAATACGTCTTTAAGCATTGTGATTTTTTACCATATCGCCCACCTCTACATCATCATAACCAACAGAAATAACAACAGATATAAGATACATGACAACCACAAATATTTATCTGCTCCAGCAAGTCCTATTCTATTGACAATACTTCTCTACAGGGACTGGACAAGCTGTATCAGCAATGGGTGCAACCTAACCTAGCTGAATGCATTCATCATTAAAAAGGGTGTCCACAAACATTTGGACACACAGTGCATGTTTCTCCCAACAGCTAAGTGTAATAAGTAGAATACTGCTGGCCATACACAACTTAGTATGTTTGTGTGTGTGTGCACGTGTGTCTCACTCAGTCCTGCGAGCTGTGTGGAGAGGGAGGTGGCGGCAGCAGCAGCAGGGGTCAGGCTGGAGGGCGGTGTAGGGGTGGCTGCAGCACTGACCCGAGGACTGACAACAGCCGGAGAGCCAGGACCCAAATCTATCAGGTTATCCTCCTCTGAAGCCTCATTCAACACCTGCACATTAAAACACACACACACACACACACACACACACACGTGCACACACACAGCCCTATAAATTCACAGCTTATAACCGAACAGACTAAACGGAATATGGGCTCACTGTACACTGACTACATTTACAGGGAGCGAGTGGGGGCGGTGGTTTAGGATTCTGAGACTTACAGAGGTGTGTTTCTGCTCTTCATGTTATTAGTGTATCAGAGGAGAATAAAGAATGTTTGGGGGAATAAAAAACAAAGAAAGAATGATGCTGGATACAGGATCAGAACACAATAGGCTATTGTGAGTGTGTTTGTGAGACAGAGGCAGGATAAAGGGGAAAGAGGACCGTTCTAGTGTTTTCTAGAGAGAGTTTAAAGTTAAAACATGCCATATGGACCAGACCAGGCTGAGGCTGACGCGCTAAACACACATCAGCTGGTCATGTTTTAACTGTTCTCTCTTTTGACTGCATATACTGTTCATCATATATGCAGTAACCCCTACTATACTTGCCTTCCTCAGCTAGCCATTGCACAACACAAAATAAACAGAAAAATAACATAACCATTGACACATCAGCATGCAAGATCACTGACAAACAACCACCAAACAGGAGTTCTGTTGCAAAGAAGCCGACAAATAAGCTTCTTTTTTTATTCACCATCAAATAAACATACTGATGGCAGAGCCAAAAACAGAACACATGCTTTATTAGGAGGATTTTATGGGAATAAGTAATAAATCAATTAGGATATGATAGATATTAGTAACATAATAACTCACCCCATTGTTCTGTGCTACTCTGCCCACTCTGTACCTCTCATACCTGTAACCACAAAAGCTGCAAGTCAGTCTGCACTGCCCAAACACACAGTAACATACACCAGGAAGAACACAATGCCTTTTCCAATCTAAATCCTATTGCACAGTTTCATAGATTTTTACGTCTGATTTAAGCACTGAAATTCCGATTAGCTGAGTAGTTCAATCAAGTGTAATTAAAGACCAAGCTTTGCTCACAACTGCATGCTTTCTTAGCAAATATCAATATTTTGGTAGGTTGGACACACTTTAGAGAACACTGGCCAATATCCCATTCATGTAAATTCATCTTTTTTGTCAAAAGGGCCACACTTTGAGTAATCTATTCAACTCAGACATGTATGACAGTGAATAGTCTGATCAAGACTTGAATGAATTCAAGATGAATTCACTGACAAAGCTCCAGGCAATACACTGTTGTAAGTTCTGTCAGAGTATAGTGCTAGATCATAGGCATCTAAGAACTTCCTATTAATAAATTAACAAAAACATTTTTTTACATTGCGATTTTATGTCTCAAAGAAGTCTAGTATTTACAGCTATCACAGAAAACACTACATGTCCAAATGTTTTTTGACATTTCCCGGACTTCTAATGAAAACCTTCCACTACTTTTAGCTGCACCCATTGCTGACACAGATCTGCAAGTGCATGCGCACACACAGCTTCTTTATCTGCTCCCGAGAGTCTTGCCTAGAGAGACTAAACATGAACCTATTGGCACCATGCCTAATGCCAGGCGTGGGTTAATGGGGCATAAAGTCACCCAGCAGTGGAACGGTGTTCTCTGGAATGATGATGTTCAATCCAATACTTTTGGGATGAGCTGGGGTGGTGATCATACAACATCTTGACGTCACTAACAGTCTTGTCGCTGAATGCTCCACAAATCTAGTAGAAAGCCTTCTCTGGACAGAAGATACAGTTACTCCAACAAAAGCTGGATGAACTCATTTTTAATAGCCTTGATTTTAGAGGATGACCATGAGCAAGCAGGTGTCTCAATACTTTTGTCCATATAGTGCATTGATAGCTTTACTAAAAAGACCAAATTGTTGAATAAAGAGTTTACTGGGCAAAGAAAAAAAAAATATTCCACAGTACCAGAGTAGATGTTAACTTCAGTCTACTAACCTAGCAAACAATGTCAAAACATCTGAAGCTTCTGAGGAACATTCTTCTTAGCCCATCAATCAAACGCTTGTTCTGAAACTTTTTAATAAGCTACAGCCTACAAAAAAGTCTGACATCTCCGCACTAAATAAATCTAATTCAAAATCAATGATGCACTCCAAATTGAGTTATTGGGATATTTGTGCCCAACCTACCAACAGCTGCTACAAAGGAATGCCTGTCCTCATGCAGAATGGACAGGTCAGTTTTGTATTTTGCATGTTGTTCTTGGATCAAGAAATATTCTATATTTTAAAGCAACCCAGTGGTCAATCACCTCTCATATCGCAGGAAGATGTTATTTAAGTCATCATTGACATGCAGCAGCTCTTCAGTGACCTCCTCGTTGGAGACGCGGGAGATGAGCTCCACTAGCCTGTGCTGCATGGCCCGACACGTCCTGTTCAGCTCCTGGTCACACAAATCATATACATCACTTGCAGCTCTTCAGATCTTGTAACTGTAGGTACTTCTATATTACGCTAGTTTAATGTGATGGTTTAGATACAGATCTGGATCAGTGAAGCTTCTATCCACAGCTCAGGTATACTGTTATAATACGTCAGTCCTACCTAATGTACTGAAATAGCAGGAGAACATGAACTCTACTGCAGAGCATGTTTCCATCCTTCTTGTCAGCTGCCTCTATATACTGTGCTACTACTCCCCCTAGTGGCACATTTCTGAATCGGCCATTTGTAGATGCTCCACTTGGATGCAGGCAGAAGAAGGCTATCAACACAGACGTTTGTGGCAAAACAAGTATTAAGTTCTTTGTGCATGCGAGGGAGAACTGGAGAGATATAGGACCTGGAGGAGTTCAAGGTCAGAAGTCTCCTCTTGGCCTGGCACCATTTCAGTCAGCATCTCTGACATCACTTTGCAGTTTCCACGCACAACGTCCAGCTCGCTCCTCAGCCTGGCGATCTGTTATGGTACGCACATAAAGACATACGTAAATATTACACTGCTGTCTTAATTATGGGTGATCAAACTCAAATCAAATGACCCGTCTTCACAACTCGCTGTTAAAATACATGTTTAACAAAATATAAGATAGAAACTTCACAGACTTTTGTGTTCATGCGTTAGATGGACGGTATACAATACAGGGCCACAGGGGTGATGAAACTGACCTGTTCTGGATTGGCTGAGATTGGCCCAGTAATGCTAGGAATCTGAGGAGAGTTGAAGTCAGAAGTTGGGACAGCAGCAGCTGTCTGAGGCATCTGAACTGCTGGTTTGGGCTGAGGAGGTGCTTTGTACTTATGTGAAGCTGGGTCTATCTCTGGGACTCCCTGGAAAATGTACGCAATAAAAAGTATTTCACAAAAAGGTGAACAATATGGTCAGGTCCATAAGTGTTTGGACAGTGACAGAGCATCTTATCTATGAAGGAACGAAGATGGATACCAGCAGAAAATGAGTATAATCTTTAAATATATATTAAAAAACGGGTCTGGATACTTTTAAAAGTTCATCAAATTAATAAAAGCTGAAAGTCACATGACTGGAAAAGAGCTCCTGCATCCATCAAATTAATATGATGGTACACATCTGCATATTTGACTTCCTTTAATAATTCTGTGAGGGTCTTTTTTTTAACAGGTAGAGCTTTCTAACTGGACTGTGGTGATACTGCAATTGCAATATCAAAGTCTATAATTCATATTTAAGTATTTTTGTAATTTAAATATTTCTCTTAATTCAAATTCAAAACGTCATTAAAGTGCTCTGTGCATGATGTGCAAGGCGTCATACTCTCTGGGGGGTGTGAATGGGCGAGAGAGCATCCAGGTCGGCCATGGGAAACTCAATGCCTTTCCTCTTCAGCTCCTCATAAATGTGGACAACTCCGGTCAGGTCTGGACTGCTTCTAAACGCATCTGCCCAAGCCTGCAAGAAAACACAAAGCCCTCAGCACATAAATTCAATGCATTAACACACACACCTTGTGTTGCTGCCACAAGGATGTGTGCAATATATATATATATATATATATATATATATATATATATATATATATATATATATATATATATATATATATATATATATATATACACATATACATACATACATACATACATATATATACGCACACGCACGCACGCACGCACGCACGCACGCACGCACGCACAATGAAGGTGACAGAAGCAGCTGGAAGGCTAAAGGACAAAAAGAGATTAAATCTCCAAAGCAGAGAGGAGTCTGATGAGAGGCACTGTTTGGTGTGTACAGCACAACGGGTGCAAGTAAATCCCCAAATGACCTTGCGAATCAACTTGACTTGTCTTTAACCTAAACAACTTAAAAATTGTTTCAAATCATAATAACAGTGAATCCTCACTGCACCAGGCCCACCAGACCAACCCTGTAGTCTCACTGAGTATGTACTGAGGAGTATTTCTCCAACAAGCCTCTACAGTACTTCTAAACCCAAACTTAACACCTCAGTAAAGTAGGGCTCGACTCCGTGCAGTGTATAGTGGTTAGATCAAAGATAACAGAGGTCTTCTAGATAAGAATAGATACTGACAGGCTAAAATACACAACCAACATACCAACTACATACACTATTGACTGATAATGGTTACAGAGCTTTATTAATATTGCCACCATCTTCCAATATTTTTTAAGCTGCCTGTTTGATCCAATAACAAACTCTTCGAATCAGGGATGGACTGGCCATCAGGAGGACCCCCCCCCCCAAAACTATAGGATATTTATGGAGTTGGATTTATCACTGTTTTATCTCTAGCTCTCTAGCAACGTTTCCAAAACTCTGTTTACTTAAAAATCCAGGGCTGGATTTAGCTCTCAGTCCCATCCTGCTTCTAATATAAGAAGAATGTTCATTGTGTTTTTTGGTTTCGAGGCTTTAATGCTTATGAACCAAAATGCTCACCTAAATTATGCCAATATAGAGTAGGAACATATAAGACAATCATGTACAAATGACATATACTGCAGTCTGAGCATATATAGGTATAGACAATAAGGTAAAAAAAATGAAAAAAAAAAAACTGTTGAATGCATCCATTCTTTTCAATGCCTGCTTATGCAGCCTCTTAATATAAGAATCTAGCATTGCATAGTCATGTGAGTTCCTGTCTCTTATCGCCCACTCTTTTGTAAACTGGTTGCACATTTCAGCTAAAATTTGAGTTTGCCTGTCATTGCCTACCAGCATTTCACCTGCTCTTTATAACTAAGAATTGGGACTGAGGTCTATAGCAGTCATCTAGGAATGTGAGTCTGCTAGGATATGAAGCGCCACATTAATGCAAAAGTGGCTAAAATGGGCAGGAACTTTCTCAAGGCTGTGGTATAAACAGTAACCAACAGGATTGAGGCTGTTATTAATGCAAGGGGACGTATAACCGGGTTTGAGAAGACCATCTTAAAAAAAAAAAACAAACAAAAAAAAACAACCACACACATACATACATGCATACATACATACATACACACATATATATACACATATATATATTACACCATACTGTTTAGATTAGAATACTTACTTGAATCAGTGCCAGCACCTTGTCCTGCACGATGGTGGGGGGGTTGTTTTTCGGAGAAATGATTTTCACCAGCACGCCGTCGATAAAGTCACGGGTGGCCACGAGCACGTGGAAGCGGTGGCCGCAGTTCTTCACACAAGTCTCCAGCACCTGGGGGAATAGAGGGGTGCTTCAGTTCCAGCTCTGACTGATAAATTATTTTTGCACAATAACAACAAGTTCAAATGATTCTGTCTGACAGCCAAGAGATGCTCTAAGCTAATGAGCCAAGAATATCAAAGAGCAAGGCAAAGCATGAAGCTGAGAAGGCACAAATCAGCTCATTAAGGAAATATAAACAGCCTCTGGTTGGTGTAGCTGTAATACTCAGTGCTTGCTCACTGTCAAGTATTAATCAGGGATAGAAGCGGGAATGCACAAACACGGCAGATTTCCCACAGAGACTTAGCTGAACGGTACACAGAGACTTGTTAAGGTCTCCGCACAGAAGTGCCCCCCACCAAATTTGGACCCACAACCAGCTGTACTCACTGTCAGAGCCAGCATCACCTCCCGGAAGTTTCGGTTTGCGTTCAGCCTTTTCTTGACGGCGCGGATGGCATCTTTGGGCCTGCACAAACAGTGGATTAGAGGAGGAGATTAAAGAGGTGTTGATCTGAATGGATTAAGACTACCACTATGGTAATTACACATCATTAATCTTGGATCAGCTTTGAACATTAATACTGCAGTCACTAATTATGGGCCCACTTATGCTGGTCACGATCACTGAGGAATATTCATTTTTCCCTTCCAGAGAAAGAAAGAAAAAAAAAAAAAAAAAAAAAAAAAAAAAAAAAAAAAAGCACCCCACAGTAATAACAAAGCTACTAAAGGACTAAAAGACTTGAGCGATCACAAAAGCGATCTCCATATCTGAAGTTTATTGGGGTTACTGTGCAAAGTTTCCAGTGCTGGGATCAAAGCTTATCCTTCAGCAGGTGCCTTTTTACTTGCTCCAACTCTCTGTGGTTGGGAACACTAATGAGCTTTTTATAAAGGCTGAGATGAACGTGCAAAGCTGCTGCTTTCTCAATCAGTCACATCTCTTGAGGACCATTTAGAGCCTCCAAGACATGAAGAGCATTTCAAACTGATTGAGTGAGGTCACTGAAGAGCCCCTCCCCCTTTTATTTGAAAGATTTACATCCATTTCTTTAAACCCGTAAAAGGGTTCTTACTCATACATCTCTTGTACAAAGCTGGTTCTTTAAACTAAAAGTGGTTCTTCTATGGCTTCATTTAAAGAACCCTTTGTAGCACCTTTATGAGTGTAGATCATTCATCTGTTTTATTGCTGTATGATTTTTTTTTAACTGTCGTATAAAGAACAACTTAGGTAAGTTTAACTGTTTTTTTTTTTTTTTTGAGCTATTTTGGATCGAGCTGAACAGGATTACACTAGAAGAAATTAACAATGAGTGTTCATTTGCTACTCAGAATCAGCATCCGCAATGCCTTGCTGAAGCACCGCCCCACACAAAACAAGTCCTTTTATTAGAAGGGCCTAAATGACCACCCATGAGGGAGCTATCAAGCTAGGATTTCAAGCTTTTAAAGGCTACACCACTTCTATTAACTGGGCTACAGGTTAGGGCTGCACAATATATCGTTTTAGCATCGCCGTCGCACTGCATGCATTGCAGGATGCGCAATGTCACATAAAGCAAATTAAGTTATATACATCACGTTACATTTCATTTAAAACAACATATCTACAAAAGTCAGACTATATCTGCCATTATCATATATTTCGGTCCAATCCTCAATACACAGAGGTCATTAATAACATCATGACACGCTGGATCACTGACATCACTAACCTACTGTTGCTTGAATATGTGCTTAATTACTAGACAGTTGTCCACTATCACGGTTGTATTGTAATGGGAACTCTATAATGAGTGAATATTGTCAAATAATAATAATAATAATTTGCCTTTATTGTCATTTATACTTGTTGTACAGTACAACAAAAGTCCTCTCTATGCATAACCCAGCTTTAAAAGCTGGCGTCAGA
Organism: Salminus brasiliensis; assembly: GCF_030463535.1. Taxonomy (NCBI): domain Eukaryota; kingdom Metazoa; phylum Chordata; class Actinopteri; order Characiformes; family Bryconidae; genus Salminus; species Salminus brasiliensis. The sequence goes on along the minus strand of NC_132889.1, from coordinate 26,388,844 downwards.
GCACAGTGTCAGCCAAGATTCGCTATACAGCTTCACCCATATGTGATATGCAAAGACTATTTGTATGAGAAAGACACAGAACATTGCTCAAATTCTTGTAGTCTCCCACTGCAAGCTCCGACACAAAAGCATAGGCCCGGCCAAGTAACCTGCTGTTGTCCTGCAACACAAAACTCTCTTTTCTCTCACACAGAACAGAGGCACGCCTGTGGTGCCAGTCATATGTATGTGTGTGTGCGCGAGAGAGACAGTGAGAGATCACTCTCAGTGAAGGGTTGGTGTAAGATAGTCTAATATGTTGGTGGCAGCAGTGTAGTCATGAGAAACTGCTTCGCTGCGTAAATCAACTGGAGTATTTATCAGCCACCAGAACACACACACAATGCAGCAAAACCATGTCCATTCAAGCTGCTTTAAAAGAGGGTCTGTTTTCCAGAGTGTGAGTCAGCCAGAGCTGCAGTGAGTCATCAGTGAACACTGTGTTTGTGTGTGTGTGTGTGTGTGTGGTGTACACTTACCCTTCCTCTGTCTCGTTGATAATATCACAAATCTCCATGTTGAGCGTCCAGTCCTCATTCTGCAGGGAGCCATCAGTGGCCTTCTCTGTAACAAGCAGGACAAAGTTAGTTAGCACAGAATTACAATTTTTAGATTCTTTGGTTTATTATCAGAGCAGTTCAGATGCAAATGAATGAACTGAATACTGTGAGCTTTTTCGTGGGAATGATTAACCAACAGAAGAACTAATCTGAACAAATCTGTTAACCATAAGCCTGCCAGATAAAAGTCCCTTTATGCACCTGTCTAGGGATGTAAATATATGTCACTGAATCTACACATTAATGCATCATTTATATTAATTAAACACACAATGACACTAAATCATAATGATATCTGCAAATAATGTTATTTGCTGATGTTAAATATGTTAAATATCTTATTGTAATGAATTTCTATTACAGTGTTGATTAGATTTGACTGCTAATTCAAACCAGTATTTGACAGCTTTTATTTTGTTCCACAGGAGCAAAGCTTTAGGTGATGCTGACACAAAGACAGATATGTTCACCCTTTGTGTTGGACACAGATGAAATATGGCCTCTGCCTTTAACCCTTCCATGCAGTGAACCCACACATATCATCGCTGTCCAATGAAAAAGCATTGATGTAAAATAACAGTTTATTCCAAGACATTTTAGAGCATTTCTATTGTTCCATTCATCCAGAAACTTTTACACAGTATACGGGGCAGCTACAGGGTTCAAACAATGGAGAAAACTTTTTTAAAGGACAGCAGCGATATATACTAGTGCGCAAACACACACAGTGGACAGTGAAGGGTGGGCAGCCATCGGTGGAGCACCCAGGGAGCAGATAAATCCTTGCTTATGGGCTCAAAAGTGGCAGCTTGCCAAGCCCAGGTATCGAACCCACAACTCTGTGATCAATAGCCCGGTGCTCTAAGTGCTGTGCCTCCACAGTATGACAATTCAAAAGCGGCAGACCCTGTCTCATTTCACCTTTCTGTCACTCCGAGACCAGGTGCTCGACTTCACTCTCTCAGACAAGTTTTTACCATCAACACACTGGTTGCCCAGCAGTTAGCCAATAGCAGCTGCACTGAGATGTCCGATACTCTTTGGATCTGTTGCTGAGCAAAGCAAAGGCTAGCTTAGCGAGTGGGCTACTGATCCAAAACCATGTGGAAAAGGACCAGCTTTCTGTCCTTCCAACACCAGTCGCTCAATCGTAGTCAGCCATTCTTATTTAAATGTTTACAAGTCTGCTTTCGGTCAGCCAGACCTGATTTTGTACTGTGATGGGCAGACTGGTATCCTGCTAACTAAGCTAATGCTAACCAGCTTCTCTCTCCTGATTCAGAACAGTTCTGAAAAGTGGATGCCTGTCAACCCTATACTGCAGTGCTCTAATCCAGTGATCAACCCTATACTGCAGTGCTCTAATCCAGTGATCAACCCTATACTGCAGTGCTCTAATCCAGTGATCAACCCTATACTGCAGTGCTCTAATCCAGTGATCAACCCTATACTGCAGTGCTCTAATCCAGTGATCAACCCTATACTGCAGTGCTCTAATCCAGTGATCAACCCTATACTGCAGTGCTCTAATCCAGTGATCAACCCTATACTGCAGTGCTCTAATCCAGTGATCAACCCTATACTACAGTGCTCTAATCCAGTGATCAACCCTATACTACAGTGCTCTATCCAGTGATCAACCCTATACTGCAAGTTGTCTACCTTAAGACATGACTGTCAAACTTTTAAGAAGTACAAATCACTGTGAATATTAATTTTATTATAACGTCAAGATGTCGTTTTAGAAGCCTCTATAGCTCTCTTCATCTTTCTGGACAGCCCAACTAAATCCAAAATTTTCATCCCTGAACTACCTTGTACGTTCACACTGATCTAGGACCAAGGTTGGGCGATATGGTAAAAATACTATATAAAACTACTAACCACATTTATCACAATACATGCAATCACAGAATAAATACATCAGTAGCGACAGATTCTTAAAAACTACTACTCAAATACTCTTCCAGATTGAATACAGGGATTTTTATCCAACATCTGCTGCACTTCATCTAATTAAACCACTCTAATCACACAGTTTGTAATGAGATGTGCAGTTGATCAGTGTTTATTAAGCACTAAAAATATCCTTGATATGCAAATAAACAAATGCAACAAAATGTATCACAATATGAAAAATATCGTACTGCCCAGCTCTACTAGGACCTATCCCAAAAAAACAAAACCCCCAAAAACTTCAGTTTAATACAATCAAAAATAATTTCTGTTCCACAAAGGCCTGAGATTAGGCCCAGGGAGCGGATCCATAATTGACAGATAAAGTGGCTGTTATTGCCCAAGGCTATATTGCAATCTAGCTAAACTGTCACAGCATGTATCCTCAGCTTGTTCAGCCTGTATAATCAGAAGAATGCGAGACGCTCTCTTTTCTCTGGTGACCACATAACTGGAACATAGACAAAACCACAGCTACCACCGCTGCATTGTGGGACATGCTGCTTGAGTGTCTCCTGGTATTTTTTGGGCCACCAGAGTTTAACAGAAACAAACTGTTCTTTTTGAAAGGACAGATTAGATAAAGAAAGTATGCAGACGGAATTCACCTAAACGGTGGGCAGAGAGCTATTTTCACATGTGCTTTCCCCATGTTGTGGCCTTGATGACGCAATAAAAGAAAAAAAAACAAAAAAAACCTTTTTGGAATTTTTTTTGTAATGGAATTTTTGATGGTGTAACCTAATCTCCTAGTCGATCAGCCCAGACATGTTTGGTGTGATAAACCATTATTTAATGTATTATTTAATTCTGCACCAAAGCTCACAGTAAGGCTAACAGAAACTTGAGGCCATCAGGTCAGCTCTGTGCTTGACACTGCATGACATAAGCTACTGTAACTACTAGGGATACCCGATTTTCATCTGCCGATACCTAGCAGAGATACAGATACCAACTGATCCTGATATTTAAAGTGTTGCAATTTTTTTTAGGTTGTAGCCAAATGCGATATAATAAGCTTGAAAGAACAGCATTTACTGGTTGAGTAACTGCACATTTAAAAAGTTTCAGAGCTATGAAAAAATAAAAAGTGCCACAATGCAGTAACACATGCAAGTAGGGAAGTATAATCTTGCTAAACTTAACCAACCAGCTTCTTTATTGGTGTTAAAACTCATATTTCAGTGATGTATAAAAAAATGGCAGTTTAGAAACAAAAGCTTATGCAGCAGTTTCAGCTTCAAGTACACATCTAAACTTCTAAAAACACATCTAAATGCCTGGCCTTTAAACAAGCTGCTTAAACTTAACCTTTGGTTTGAGAAAAAAGGTAAAGTAAAAGTTCCAATAAATGTCTTTTTAATGATAGTACCTACTTATGACCGGCTTTTACTGTTTTTTTAATGTTTGATTTCATAAAGTATGCAAAAAAAAAAAACATGTAGGGCATCAGTAAGCTTTATGGCATCAGTGCCGATACCAATACTGTGTGCAGGTGCCCATATCAGCGCCTAAGCAATATGGTATTGGTGCAAAATTAGTAACTACTATTTCTTTTTATACTGAAAATGGGAGTCAGCATATGGGGTTGGGTCAGATGGAAAAGAGCAATAAAAGAACTATAAATGACTGCATGATTAGATTTGTTTTACATTTTTGCAATCCAAATGTTGACTTATTGATGAGACAACGTTAGTACACTTCGATATGCTTAAAAGAAAATGTGATATATAATACAATATGAAGAAAACCTTAAAAGAGTATAACGTTAAAGTATTAAATGAACTCTCAACATTTAAATAGCAATTTAATTAGCAAATACCTACCGGTGTACCTAAGTTATATATATCAGGAGCAAAAGTGAGTGAAAAATTTCCATAGTCCTTCACAGTTGCAAAAACATCTATATATACAAAATAACAAATACAGAATACATATTTACAATAACTTACAGTACATGTACACTATACACATACATTATTGCACACGTATATATGTATATATATGTGTGTGTGTGTGAAATGTTTACATTCCTATATACACATGTAGACAGTGTATACGATTAAACAAATAACAGCTTGTACTGTATGCTGCATTGCAAGTGTATTTATTATGGGAGAGGAGAGTTTCTTATGGTTTTCATAGTATTAAACAGCATTAAGAATTAAACAAGCATAGCTTACTCATTTAAACTGCAGATACACAGAATAAAGCTCTACTGGGTAGCTCATAATAAGCTTTGCGGCCAAGACACAGTGATGCAAGACCGCAGGCTGACCTTTTCACCTCTCTGTGCCCTGCAGTCTTTTCCAAAACAACCCACCTGCCTTGATCACTACTCAACCAAAGAGCCAGGCCTTTCCTTTTCCTTTCACACCCTGTCCGTGTTAGCACAAACAGCCTGCACTTAACCAGAGCCAGCTGGGCTGTAAGAGCTTCAGTGAGGCACAGATCATGTCTGCTACGTTAGGAGTTAAAAGGCAAAACCCGAGGGCCTCCGTTTTTCTCATCCGCACCGCAGCTTCTAATTTAACAGCACCTGCCTGAAAGCAAACCCTATGAGTCACGGTGCCTCATGCTCAGTGGGGCTAGAACTGAACTTCACCTCAGATGTACCCAACATCTTAAAGACAACAGTATTTGTTTCCCAATTGGCATAACAATTTAGCATTGAGAATTTTCCCTCTGGGTAAGGGCTCTGACAGGTGTAATTATGCTCTTTTGACATAGTGGTTACACTGGAAGGGCTTATACTGCAAGAAGGTTGCATTTATCAAATAATATTGTTATAACCTAATATTAACCCAATATATTGCCGAGTTCCCATATAAAAAAATCTATATATATACACAAAATGTGTTCAAATATATTTTTTTCAATATATAAAAACACTTTTTAAATGTATTATTAAACATTACTTCGCTTAATCCATTCTTAAATCACTGGGAGCATTCATTGCCATTATGAGACAGATATAGAAAGCCCATCAGTGCAGAGGTTTCAAACCCAGACTGAATATCGGCCAAAACCGACATACAGCTGATCTCTCATCCACCTCGAACCCATCTCGACCCTTCCATCTCAACATAATCAAACTCCTAATATTATACAGTCCTTTGAATCAACTACTGAAGGGAATCTGATCAATTTTGTCAGGCTGGAGCTGTGACTTGGCACTTCTGCTTCTCTCTAGGACAGAAGCTGACATCAATCAGCCGCTCTGGGCCTCTGTTCAGCTTTGTAGTGCCACTGAGCTGTCTATACCACGGTGGAGGAGGGGCTGGAGCGCAGAGCCAGCTTTCACGGCTGACTGAAGACTCTTCCTCTAGCCTGGCGAACTGCAAAGTTGCAGGACCTCGTCCATGCCTTATTCATGTGCCGGCCTTTCGCTTATTATTAAATTGTCCAATCTGAGTGGGACTGGGTTAGCATACTGTGCATGCCTGCCGTTCTGGCCTGCTCGCTCGCCACCGCCAGTGGCAGCCCTGGGCTCTCACCCATCACACCTGTTCATTCTGCCTGTTCTGTCCATTGTCCACTTTCATGATAACCATGAGCTGCCTCGTGAACAGAAATAGCCAAAATGTCTGAATTGAATAGCTTAATACTTATTATTTTTATTATTATTAACACTTGATTATTACTTGAGAAGATTTGTATTTTAGTATAATTAATACTAAATATATGTACTCTTTATTCAAAGTTTTATTTCTGATGTAACCAATTTTTTTTCTCCCCAATTCAGATCGCTAATTACCCAACCCAAGCATATTCTCCCTCTAAAACATCCAATGCTCCCGACAGTGGGTTGGTGAAGACTGACACACGTCTCCTCCTACATGTGGGCAGAACTGCTGCCTTTGCAACTTCACTGCAACCAACACGCTTGAAGGAAAGCGCTGTGTACCCGGCTATAATACACAAACCAGCAGACGTCCCGGCTGTAGGAAGAAAGTTAAAGTATCCCCCCTCTAGAGAGCAAGGCCAACCGCGTTCTCTTAGTGACCCAGCTGCAGAGGGCTAGCAGCATTATCGGGATTCGGTCTAACGATCCTCAGGTCATAGTGACGTGCCTCATTCCGCTGGGCCTGTCATGACCCCTCTCTTCATTACATTTCTAAGAGTATTTTTTCTCTTTTTTAACTCAATCAGTTGCAAATTTTAAATGACAAAAACCCAACCAAACTCATCTCAGTAAAAATGTCAAATGAAACTGCCCACAACAGCCCTAACAGACTACTTCTGCCCAGTAGTTTAAATAGACTGACTTTTTTGACACAGAAAACCATACTTTCAGTTAAGGTATTATTTTCACCCTGGCTTTTTAACAAGCTTACCTATTAAACTATCTAACAAAATACAATACCCTTATTTTACTAGTTTTTATATGCTTTGGAACTAGTCTATTCAGCAAGATTCAATAACGTAATTTAACTATAGTTTTTAACAAAATATGAACCTCAAACTAGCTATTAAAGTATTTAACAAAATACAATAATTTACGTTTTTAGGCAAAATACAAATATTTAACAAATATACATAAAAAATGTTTTGTGAATCCTATAAATACTTGCAGCTAGTCAACAAAAAAGTGCATTAGATTGTTTTAAAAAAAAAGCAACATTGAAAACATTTGGATGCTAAATTGGTTAAAGGGTCCATGTCTACGTATTAGTGGGGGGAAAAAAAAAAGTGTAGATGGTAGATAGAAGAGTGCTGGGGAGGTTGCTGTTGTACTGCTCACACTGCTGTGATTTCCAGAGGACTGTAACAGTAGCTAGAATAAAAGAACCTCATTTCGTATGCCACTGAAAGGCTAAAGCAAATTAACCAGCTACTCCCAATGCAATATCCCACAAGCATGTCAGGACAACAGAGAAACAGAGAGGGGGGGGGCAGAGAGAAAGAGAGTGTGTGTGTGTGTGTGTGTGTGTGTGTGTGTGTGTGTGTGTGTGTGTGTGTGTGTGTGTGTGAGTGTGTGAGTGTGTGAGTGACAGGAAAGAGAAGCAAATGAGCGAGACAGAAAGAGAGAGGCAGCGAAGGAAAATAAATGAACAGCAAATGGAGGATTTATTCATTCACATCCAGGCAGTCCCATGTGGACGTGGGCACACATGGCTGCTAAGCACTTGAAGCATTAGACATGGAGCACTCAGGCCAGTCGGCCCAGCGCCGTGAGCTGGAGGAACAGAGCAGGTCACGTGGGCCTGAGTGGCAGGCTGTACCATCCCCTACCAAATGCCACAGAGACGTGCTCACATCCGCAGCCATAAACTACTGAGGATGTTAAAGGGAAATTGTGTGTGTGGGGGTGTGGGGGAGAACAGGGGCCAGTTTACACAGCTTTCCCTTCCGCCAAAACGTAGATCTGTCAAGTCCTGTTTGGCGCCGTTGGTTTGCTTCTCTCTTTTTGCACTGAAGCTGCAAGGCCTGCAAGGCTAACAGACACAAAGCTAATACTCCAGCAAACAGCATTGCAATAGCACAGCGTGCCTCCACTATTACACCCTTGCCCCAAACCATAACGAATCATTTATTCATTTAAATAATTCACCATTTAAACGGCCCAAAATGTTCAATTCTATCATTGTCTATTTATGAACTGTGCTGAAGAGTTAAAAGCAGGTTCTGTTCGCTTCACTGTTAAGCAACGGAGGAAAACGAAAGCCCCAGTCGGGACAATTCGGGAGTGTTGCTGAAGGCTGTGCCTTGGGCGATAATAAATGAATCTCTAACCCAATAAAGTGAACATCACCCTCGGCTGTCAAACGTTTCATTTAGCGAGTTGTTACTTTGAAAAGACCTTTTCTAGCAGAGCACAATCACAGTTGTTCACTCTGAAAAGTCACAGCTTCATCTGCCCACATTGTTGAGTTAATTAGAGATCAGATCTGCGTATTGGCCAAGGCCAATCTGATCTTCATGTTTCTATAAAGAATAATCTCTTTGTTTTACTCAACATTTACTATTTTATTTGATTTATTAGCACAAGGCGATCTTACTTGATCTTATTTGCGATCTTATTTGAACCAATACCGGTCCTGTTGCCTGTCATTTCAGTTGTTAAAAAAAAGTCCAAACATCTCCTTTTTAACATTGGTATTTACATTTTACTCCCCTGAGTAATGTCACTTCAGAAGTTTGTCCATGTTCAAATCAAGATCATTATAAATTAGAAGTGTACCCATTTAAATGACCAATTAATAAACTATTATAATCAACCTAATGTCGCCACGTCCACTTAAAAAAAAAAAATTCCCTCATGCCTTTGTGTAGGAATTTCCATTCATTTCGCTTCCTGTATTAAAAGTGAATGCAGTCTGAAGTAGGCTACTGCTGTCGACACTGATCATAAGGGACCATAAAGTGCCTTGCTGTGCCAGTCCAACATTCAAACAGGCTATTTAACCGTTTATCAGTATTTAGAGCTCTGTTTCTCAACCCTGGTTCTGGAGGCATACTGCTCTGCATGTTTTTGTGGATTCCCCGCTTTAACACACCCCCTGCAACTCTGGAATGGCTTGTTAATGAGCGGATTAGTTTAATCAGGTGTGTTGGGAGCAAGGAAAGCTCTAACGTGCAGGGTAAGGTGCCTCCAGGACCAGGGCTGAAAAACACTGATTATACTGGTTTAGTTTAGTTAATACAGTCTGACTGACCTTACTTTAAACACTGCACACAACAATGTGTGTGCATTAACCTACTCCTCCCACTGTTGAATCTGCTGTTCAGCTGAGTTCACATTTGAACCAATACCAGCCCGTTGCCTTGAACTTAATAATAATTACTTAATAATAACAAAAAAAAAGTCCAAACATCTCCTTTTCAACATTGGTATTTACATTTCACCCCCTAGAGTAATGTCACTTCAGAGGTTTGTCCATGCCCGATGTATCACCATCATTATATAAAGATAGACTGATCGCCTTCTGTGCTTTTAGTGGTCTTTGCTCTGATACTCACTGCACTGGGCTGAGTGACGTACTCTTGGTGTCTATTTGGTTAGTGGTGTTAAGTCTTTACTCTACTTCCAAAAGAGACTCGTAAGTTTTTAACATTTGACAGCTACTTTGGCAGATATGGTCAATATAAAAAAAAAAAAAAAAAAAAAAAAAAAAACGGCATACTGGCATATTTTATATTGGAATGCAATAGAAAAGGGCAGTGGTGGCTCAGAGGTTAGAGCACCAGGCTATCGATAACAAGGTTGTGGGTTCGATTCCCGGGCTTGGCAAGGCCCTTTACCCTCTCTGCTCCCCGGGCGCTGGAGTTGGCTGCCCACTGCTCTGGGTGTGTGTGTGCTCACTGCCCCTAGTTCACCAGTGTGTGTGTGTTCACTACCACAGATGGGTTAAATGCGGAGGACACATTTGTACACTGTACAGTGTACAAACCTTACCTTACAATAAGAGTAAAGGCGTGGTTGAAGTGTATTTCCCCAAGTGGTTTAGGTGAAATGGGCAAAAACGTAGAAAAAAACGAATGTCTGTATATATTACAGTACAAAGTTCCACATTGCCATAACTGTTTTGTCATGGCTTCTCACTGCTGTGAGCTGTGAATAATATTTGTTACTGGTGCCTGGAGGACACTGGAAGGCTTTAAATACACCTGGATCCGACTGGAACATCCCTAGAAATAAAACTTTAAAAAATATTGTTGTTAGTGGTAAATTTAATACTGAACAGCACTTCCTATAAAAAAAACTGTATATTTAGAAACAAAATCTTTCTACTTCTAAAAGGAGAAATGATGTCAGTTCACGCTGCTTCTGAGGACCATAGGAGTGGGAACCTTTTAATTTTCCAAAATTGGAGTGTTATCAAGAGCTAAAGATAGTCTCCAACCACAGGTTAAGAAAGACTAGTCTAGACTTTTTGACCTAAAGCAGGATAAATGTAGCCTAACACAAATGTTTCTTTAGAAGACAAGTAATCATCTCTATCAAATGAACTGCAGTATCAGTCTACCATTCTTTTAGATGCTTTTTATTTTTAAGTTTTGAACAATTTTACCTTACATGGTGTTTAGTGACAATAAAAAAAAAATCAAACTTAAACATTTTGTGGACAAGGACTAGGCCTCATCCTGGACTACAGTATCCTTCCAGTGGGGAACCTACACTCAGACTGCAGCCCTAGTCCACAAACCAGCTCTAGATGCTTACAGTCATAATAACAATATTCAAAATATTCCAGTGAATGCAATTGTCTCTTTAGGTGACATTAATGGGTCAACCAATCTGCCTCAGCCATAAACAGACAGTTTCTGCTGCACAGAATGGATCAGGATCTGCTGCCCAGTAGAAATGCTCTTTGGCCTGCCTCATCAACACCTAATCCTTCTCAGGACAAGCGGCATAATCTCACTGCTTCTCTCCACAAAAACATCAGCAAGTGAGCTGCTTGTTTTTCTTAATTAGTAACTGGAAGAGGGAAGAGGAACGGGAGGAACCCGAGACACCCACACACCCCTGAAAAACGTCCTTATAACACTGGGTGAAGCAAAGAACCAAAAGAAAGGCTTGAAGAAAAGCTGAGCTCGGAAGCAAACGTGTGCGTTATTCCATCAAAATGAAAAGGCAGCTAATCTTAGTTCCTACTGGCTCGTTTGACTTAGCTAGCTGGCCTTGCCCTGAACCTGCTTAAGCAAAAGCTAAGGCAAACCTCACCAGCTGCGTAAAGCTTCTCTTCAACCACTTGGCTAATGGCAAAGTCCGATTAGCTGACTCACAACGAGGGGATCATATGCTGAATTGCTGCTCTGTTCTCAGCTATTCCCTTAGCGACAACTGATCCCAGACCTGCGGGCAAGGCATCACCTTACCAACCGCAGCGTAGCAGCCAAAGCCACAAATCTAGCTGAAGCAGCAGCACCACTGGCAAAACATCAAACCTTCTAAGAGCTTTTAGCCTGTCTACAGTGTCATGGTTGGAGGGAAATTAACTAGAATGTCTTTGCCAAAGGGCATAATATGAGCAAATCTTCAAATGCAGCAATTTGACTCATTAGACATGTATCCCAATTAGACACCCACACTGCAAAACACTTTTTTTCTGCCTGATTATGTATGATTATATGAATCTTAATGCCCAGCCTCAAGAACTTCTTGCACTTAAAACCCAAGAATGTGGCTGAAGGCACTGTTTGCTTCATGATAGCTTCCATAACTGTGTTGCTATCCTGATATAACAGCACTTGCATGATCTTCCCAACTTAGGTGGATCTGTAGGCATGTGTTAAACTAAATATCCCTGCTGTCAATTTTAAAATCTCATAACTCCTCCTGCTTTTTTGTTGTATGAACATTTCATGAATGGGGGGCTTGGGGCTGTGGGTTTGCTAAGCTGCCACTGTGGGAACCTGAGCAAGGCCCTTAACCCTCTCTGCTTCCTGTGTGCCGCAGCAAAGGCTGCCCATTGCTGTGTGTGTTTGCTTACTAGTGTATAGATACTCACTGCATGGATAGGTTGAAGGCAGGGGGCCAAATTCCATCTGTGTTCACCACAAATGGTGAATATGGTTGTCTTTGTCTTTGCCCATCTTGGGCAATATGGCTCAAATACGTAGCCATGATAGTCTGACATGCTCATGATATCATGAACCACATGAACATAATCCATGATACTCTCAGAAAAGCTTGCGACATAATTCATCATGACAACAATAAATAAACGTCATATTACAGAAAGAAACAAAACGCTGCAAAACTGCCAGGAAGACATGACATTAGCATACATCCATAAGCATAAAGTTACGAATGTCCTCCTACAAAGTTACCACTCTATACAAGGCTTTATTCTGACAGCAATTATATGTCCACTGTTATTTGCTGGTGTCCTTCCTTTTGTTTTACAGACCAAATTGTGGTTGGTGTAGTGTAACAGGAAACACCACCTTTCCTATGGCAGACTAGGGTTCAAAGCACACCACGCTACACCAACAGAGTCCTCCAGAGTCCTTGGGAAAGGCTCTTAACACTACACTCACCGACCTGTGGAACATGATCAAATGTAAGTCACTCTCAATAAGAGCATCAGCCAAATGCCATCAGGTAAACGTAAACAATTATACAATATCTAATGCTGACTATCATGCATTTTGCTATTTTTGAAAATAAATGAAAGTCACTTTTCTTCAAAATCTACAACTTTTGAAAAACTCTTACTGCACACCACCGGCTTTCTGTGTTGGTCTGACCAGAACCAATGTGGGAATTGTGGGTGATGTGAAGCCGATGTGTATTTCTATAAATGTACAGCAACCTAGAGAACTATAACAAATGCACTAAAAAATCTAAACTAAAAAATCTTTGTTTTAGTTTATTGATTTCAATTTTAAGTCTCTACTTTCAAAACAAATATATATATATATATATATATATATAATATTCTATGATCCTTAAATATTAGTCACTATAAAATCCCAGTCAAATTGTGGGAGTGAACAGCTCGGCAACTGGAAAAGGAGGAGGTGATTAAGAAATCCAGGAAACTTTCGTGATTCATGGACTACCACTACACACCCATCTGAATCCACAATCACAACAAGTCCCAGTCAGATACTGAACAGCTGAAAAACTGGTTTAGCAGATGTTCATATACAGACTACACAGGACCTGCCATCTCGTGTATGGTGCTTTGAACGGTGTCACACTCCCTTTTAAAAAATCAATTAGCAGTTACAAGGCCCAGACTTGGTCTAGACTATGTGCTGAACCATGACAAGTCACTGGACTGCAACAGTGTATGATAACGTCGATGATTTAGACGCCCGTAGTCATTTCCTGATAGTTGTGGTCAGCCAAACAAACATATGACAGCAGTGTACAACACTGATCTGTGACCGAAACAAAACCATGATGACATAACAACAGCAGGACCCATCAGCAGGGTGTTTCACAGAGCGGGATTTTCCAGTGAGCTGCAATGATGTCAGCCAAAACGAGCAAAAAGGACAGTCTTGGCTTAAAATATTGGAGCTGACTCATGAAACACCCCTGTCCAGTGATTACCATGCACCTTTTTAAACGAAATGACTGGCAACCCTGCATCCCTGCTATACAGAACCAATAGCAGCGAGCCTCCAGGACAGCAGAGTAACGGACCGTGCAAAACTACTTTCCCAAGTTAGCTCCGTGCTTTACTCAGCTTACTCTATTCTGTATTCCCTACCAAGAACCCTGAAAAGGCTTAAATGTGCTTTAGCTTTAAGCGAGCTGCCAACGTTACGATGCTAACGTGAGTCTAACGTTGGAATGGCACTGTATTTCGCTAGCTAGCTAGCGCTAGCACTAACACTCATAGCTAGGCTAGGCTAGCCTAGCGTTACTGCTACCGGATGCTGGACTATCCGGCAGTGCGGTCATTAAATGTGGAAACAAAATACACCGCGTTAAGGACACAAGTGACATAATCTCTTCTCACACCGCTTAACACAACAAACCTGAGGCTGCCACAAACCCTGTAACTCACCAATGCACTGTCCAACGGGAGTGCTGAACGGATTCCCCAACAAGAACTCCATCTTGATGACAACAAACAATCCGCAGCGAGGAGCTGACAGTGAGCGCAGAGATAAGCTCCACCCACCTCGCAATTTCATTGGCGGATACAGACTAAACTCTTCTCCGATTGATGAAAACGCTTGTCAATCATCAAATGAACGGCAATTGGTTCTGCTTTTACGTATTACAACCTGAGACGTGCTACGTCGGGTGGACCAATTATGGCACATTATCCCACGACGTTTTAGATGTTCACAAAGGAGTAAGGAATATGATTATATTTAATAGTTCTATTATATTATTTTTTATTAGTTATATTTATTAGTTATAATATAAGCTAATATAATATATATTTATTAGTTATAATATAAGCTAATATAATCTGTTTAATAAACCATCCCTTAATTTAGCAGTATGACTCTCAATGTAATGAATTGATCTATCCATTTAATAATTTTAGCTCGATTTCCGCAATTTAATTAAATGATCCCCTTAGTTTAACTAAAGCGTCCCCTCTACGCTGTGGGTGATTTATTAAACGGAGGAAACGGATTGTGAAATTGAGGCAATGTTTTATTAAACACAATTATTTATTAAATCGAGGGAACGCTCTCCAAATATTCTTTTTCTCTCTGAATACTTTACGGGCTCCTTGCAAATAGCATTGGGAGGTCAAACGTGAACAGTAGTATGGATAGAAGCGGTTGTAAAATAAATAAATAAATAAATAAATAAATAAATAAATAACTTATATACCCACGCAAATGTAATTAATAAAATAATATTAAAATCAATATCGGCTCTACTCTATTCTACTCTACATTCTTAGAGTAGACTCATTCTAACATTGTAACTGTAGTAAAGTAGTAGATAACTAACATCTCAGGTGTCTCCGACAATCCGACAGAAATGATGAATTTCTGGATGTGAAGGTGTGGAATTTGACCTATGGGTATCTGTGCAGCGCTGAGACCACGACCTCCCGTGCAGCTAGAGTTTAACGACGGGCAAAACAGCTGCGCTGATTGAACGCAGCCCACGAAAGCGTTCAGTTGCTAGGCAACTGCAGTTCAACACAGCAGACGCGGGAGGGCCTACATAATAAACAACACTGCACAACAGGTAGCTCTCGCACTAGCCTGCTTATTTTCTTTACTCAAACAGCCTCTTTAGCTACATTCGCCTGACGTTTCTTGTGTCAGATGTTATCGTTGTAGTATCGTTGTAACTACTTCTCTAGTTTAGCAAACCTGAAAGAGGCATGTGTTCAGTGCTGTGCCTTAGTGTTTTCGACTCTGCTGCACTGGGTTAAGCTAACTATAGCTAACTAGTGCTGCCTAAGCCTAAATGTAAAATGTAAAACATCTGTACTGCAAAAGGCAATAATGCAAACGTGACTAAATGCTGGATTGTGGGATTGTGGATGTAGGCATGTCATATTGTTAAAGGAAAGGTTCACCATTGATTATTATAAACTTTTGCACTGTTGTGTGAAGTGAGCCCCTTGTGAAATTTCAGCACTGTGGGGAAATATAACTAGTGCGTTGTAGTTAGTCAGGTAAGCATGACATAAATAGCATATTTATAACATAATAGCATAGCGTAAGGACAAGATGATTGGTGATCTATGACTACTTGGGGGGATTTCATTTTTTTTAGCAATTTTCTGAGCATAAATAGAATGGTTTGTGTGTTAAAATTGAACATGTTTTGAAAACTCAACAGGCATTGAGAGAACATTTTAAAATCATAAGAAAATATCATTGGATTTATTCAAACACTCAAAATCTCATGGTAAATCTTTTTACATTGACTTCCAGTGTAAGTGAAGGAAGATACGTTTTTCTCTGACAGTGACATTATGGTGATGACAATAATAAATACATAGCCCTCATAATGGTAAATATGTTTCACTCTTCAGCAATATTGACAAAATGAGCATGTGGTATGATACACTGGGGCCCTGCGTGATCGATGAGGAGATGCTACAAAAAGCAGTTGAGGAACAGGGACCTCAAGGCCAGGCTGGACGTATAGCCAAGGAAGAGGGCATCCAGTATGATGAAGTGATTCAGCTGCGCCTGGACTACAGAAGTAAGACATGCACTGTATTTCAGGCCTCAGGCCTTCCTTATGACAAAAGAAAAAATTGTAAAAAGTAAAACGTTTCAATCAAGTTAAGAGCTAAGCTGCTGGAACTGATTTTGCAGACATCTTAAAGATTGACCATTTATGGGAGTTCACGTCGCTAACCAAGCTTCAACTACATAATAACATCATAGAGAAGATTCAGGGAATAGAGAAGCTCACTAACCTGGTGTGGCTTGGTGAGTTCACCGAGTTTCTTCGGACTCTTTAAAACTCTAAACATCTAAACATGAAATCTTCTCATGGGAAATTCTCTGTGTGTGAATTGTTAATCACTGAACCAGTTTTCCCTGATCATTTAGATTTGTCTTTCAATAACATCGAGGTGATCGAGGGACTGGACACACTTGTGAAACTTCAGGACCTGAGTTTATTCAACAACCGTATTTCTACCATAGAGAACATGGATACACTGGAAAATTTAGAAATCCTTTCTCTTGGTAAAAATGCAATCTCCCAGCTTGATAATGTAAGTTCAGAAGCTTTGAAGGGTTATACTTGGGCTGCTCAATATCAACCATAATTGATGATTGATGACCAAAAATGAATATATTATAATTGGAATTCAACTCAATTGTTTAATTATTTGCAAATAGTTTCTTCTAGGGCAGGGTGGCTCGGTGGACAGTGCTGGGTTAGTAATTACAGGGTTGTGGGTTCAGTACCCATGTTCATTAAACTGCCACTGTTGGGCCCTTGAGCAGTAAGGTCCTCTCTCATCCAAGGGTGATATAGAATGGCTAACACTGTGACCCCATCTTTTTAATCTGGGATATGCAGAGGTTGGATTTTGTTATACTCTACAAGTATAATGGCTATTATAATTAAATAATTAACATTTATTGGATCCATGATGTGTTTTAAACCAACCTGAACTATGCTCTTATAAATATGAATCCCATTGTCCTCGTAAATTGAACAAACTCTAAATATGACGTTACAACAAATACGGCAGAAACTTTTTGAAAACTACATTAATGGGATTTTTCCGCCAAAACAGTTGGTGAATGAGGCCCAGTGACTCTTTTCATGATCTATAGCTATTAGAAATTTGTCGACAGAAATGGTATTTTTCCCCATGTTTGACATTATTGTTGACATATGTGGAGGTGTACAATATTCACCCACTGATTTAACTATTCCACAGGTAATATACCTAAGAAGATTTAAAAACTTACGCACGCTCAACCTGGCTGGAAATCCTGTTTGCCAAGAGGAAAACTACAAGATCTTTGTGGCTGCGTACCTCTCAGACTTGGTGTACCTGGACTTCAGGCTCCTGGATGAGCAAACTGTGAGTGAGATATTGATTAACCATTACCGCAACACTTACGATTCCTAACAAACTACATGGAGCAGTAGTTTGTTAGCTGAAAGAGAACTAAAATTCTGGCAAATATCCATAGTTGTTGAGTATCGCCTTGGCTGTGACATTAAACAAAACACATTCTAATGAAGTACAGAAAACACTGATGGGATGATGAATATAATAATGTTATGATATAACATACATGATATACTAATAACTATAGTACTCTAGCTCACTGAAACAGTAATGGTAATGGTAGTGATAAGGTTGATTAAACTGTGTTTCTTAAATTTCTGTTCTGTCTGAAGCGAGAGAGAGCTTTAACACAGATTGAGGTGATGACCAACAATGAAGTACAGGAGAAAAGAGCAATGGAGGCTCAAAAAATCACTGAGCAAGAGCTTCAGCTACATAAGGTAATAATCCATAAAGTCTCACCCAGCACTGTTCTGGTCATGCTAAAACATATAAATTATGAGGGCCTATTTTGAACCCTTTTCCCACAGACTCCATAATATAATAATTTTTATATTAATGTTTGTTTACATAGCACTACAAAATGATATACAGCTTGGTATATTGACTGTTTACATAAGTTTTAATATAGGGACACCAGTAAGAGACCAGTGAGAGAGTTATAGTATGAAAAAAATAAAAATAAATTGAGCAAAATTACAGAATCACAGATTTTTAATTACATAATAAAAATAATTTTCACAAAACAAAATAAAACATACATGAATATGTTGTCTTGCAGTATCTTCCTGATTTTTGTGACATCCGTCTGTCCTTCAGTTTTCACAAGATGCCCAGTCCCTGCTGAAGAACAGCATCCCCTCAATGTGATGCTGCCACCACCATACTTCACTAGCCACACATTGGGTTTTGTATTTTTGCCAGTTTTTGACTCATCTGACCACAAAACGTCATGGCAAAATCCAGACCTGCATATACAACCATCCTTGCATATAGGCCAGTTGTATGCACAGTATCTTGTCTGAGCAATATGATTTAAATGTTTTAATTTTGAGGGTCAGAGTTTTAAATCTAATTTAGATATGCTTGCACTGCAAATCCAAAACAACATTGTAGGCGGATAAATAAATAAAGCACAAAAAATCTCTTTATGGTAAATTTAGAAAACAGCATCAACTGTAATGCAAAACAAGATTAGGTTGTGCTACAGTCTTTCGTAAACTGATTTTACTTTTCCATTGGTCAAATGACTCAAGAATGGATCTTTTTGGCCAAAAATGAAAACCCAAATGTGTTGCTCAAACCTAACACTGCCCTTCCTCAACACACACTATCCCCAAAGTGAAGTATGGTGGTGGCAGCATCACATTGAGGGGATGCTGTTCTTCAGCATTCATCAAGGAGATTCATCAAGGAGATACTATAAGAAAACTTTCTTCAGTCTGCTAAAAAAAAAAACAAAGCTTGGGAGAAGTTTTTTCTGAATTTACAGACTGTATGGTCTGTGGAGTGAACATTTTATTATAAAAAATGTAACATTGTTTATATTGTATACATACTGTAGATGCACACTAACGATGACACCCACTATTTTTCTATCACAGGATGCGTTTGTGGAGTACTTAAACGGGCCCCATCTGTTTCACAGTATGTTTGCAGATGATGCTGAGGCATCAAAGCTGGCCTACCTTCCTGGAGTGTCTAAACTACTAGAGACATATCCTTGTCTGCTGCTCCGTCAGTGGACTGCATTTCTTAGTCAGGAATACACAGATATGTGGATACAGCTTACTTGATCTAAGCCAAGTCTGATAGGTCTCATCTGCATATTTCACTGACAGGTAAAGACATATCTGAGAAAGAAGCTTTGGTCTAGAGGTATTGAGAAAGAAGTAATGGTCAAGGGTGGTCACTTTCTGAGTAAACCATGGCTATAATCAGTATTTCTATAACACTGACAAACAGTTATTTATCTCAGTGTTACTGAGCTCTACTAAAGCATGAGTAGACTGATAAATCACTGTGCTGATCAGTTATTTATCTCAGTGTTACTGAGCTCTACTAAAGCATGAGTAGACTGATAAATCACTGTGCTGATCAGTTATTTATCTCAGTGTTACTGAGCTCTACTAAAGCCTGAGTAGACTGATAAATCACTGTGCTGATCAGTTATTCATCTCAGTATTACTGAGCTCTACTAAAGCCTGAGTAGACTGATAAATCACTGTGCTGATCAGTTATTAATCTCAGTGTTACTGAACTCTACTAAAGCCTGAGTAGACTGATAAATCACTGTGCTGATCAGTTATTTATCTCAGTGTTACTGAGCTCTGCTAAAGCCTGGGTAGACTGATAAATCCCTGTGCTGATCAGTTATTAATCTCAGTGTTACTGAACTCTACTAAAGCCTGAGTAGACTGATAAATCACTGTGCTGATCAGTTATTTATCTCAGTGTTACTGAGACTAAACTAGTTTTAGACTTTTGTGAGTGTTTCTGCGCACCTATAATATTCTTAGACAGTTTTTTCATACATAGTAAGCATTCCTTGACTGCATTTGCACATATCAGACCCAACTGGAGGCGTTATGCATGCAGATATTTGAGGCAGGTTTAACCCAACATGCACAAAGGCAAAATGAAGTGGACTCCTTCCTAACCTGCTCTAGAGAAGCAGTGTCTGACAATCAGCAGAGATCAGCTCAGTTAGCCGCTGACTTCGAGGAATCGAGAAGGCAGGTTGGTTTTGCTTGTAGCCTACATAGCCTTAGGCATGCCAGACCCCAATTTTATTAACTGTAATTGCTTTCAATATGGCAGCAGGATATTGTCTTATACTGTCTTTTGCTTAATGTGATGAGAACCACAGTATCAAGCTTCTTGGCTTTATTGTTTCCTTAATGACATTAAGGTGCATAATGACTTTCATGCAGTGTTGTATAGAAGCCCAAGAACCCCAACTCTATTGTGTTCCTTTTTTAGGTGATGGCAGGGATGCAGAAGGCAACGGACACAAAGCTGTTGGAGACCCAAATAAGTAACTACGGTGATGAGATTTCCCAAATGTGTGACACTCTCATGACCCTGGAGCTGCAACTGGTGGACCAACTAGAGGTAAAGTGGATATGTTAAAATGACTTGCCATATGGGAGAATCCTTTGGATATAATAATAATGGCTCTTGTTTTAGATCTACATGGTATAGACAAAATCATAGTACCAGTTATGAGTATATTGATACATTTAGGGACTGATATGTGCTTCACAACATATTGAAATAGACTAGACCTTTAACCCTTTATGATTATTGCATTGTAAATGAATATGAAACAAACTTCCCCTGGATGTCTGAACGACTAAGTCGCTTACAGTCTTTAAACGCTGACTGAAGACCCATCTTTTACAACAGTACTTGGGCGAAGTGTAGTGTATGTTGAGATCTAAACGCTGCCACAGCACAAAATGCACACAGAAGAGTGACATCCGAAATTGTGCAGTCGATCGTTCGAATGGAATTGCTTCTGTGTGAAAGCCAACCAGTGATAAGGAGTCTCTCCTCCAAACCAGCCTAGAATCAGTTCTCGGTGTGAAAACAGACTTAAAGCATGAGAAGACTGATAAATCACTTTATCCCACTTCTGAAAAAAGTAAACAAAAAAGGTGAGAATTTAGAGTTTTACTGAAATGAGAATTTCATTATCATGAAACCCATTAAGAAGAGCTGCTCATCCATATGAACAGTGTGAATTAAGTAAGTCTGAACACAGATAAAAATGCCCTCTTCCTTCAATGGTTGTCCAGTAACCCAAAGCAGTAGTACAAAGTTAGTTAAGTGTCTGACCTTTTCACATGTATGCTTTTTTAAAGGCATTTAGACCTATACAATCGGAATTGTATAGGTCTACACTAAAATACTTTGGTTTCAGTTCAAAATCGGACAAGCTTAAAATAAAGGTTTATCTGCTTTTTACAAGAACATTAAGTCCATGGAAGTCAAAACATTCAGTTCTCCAAATCTCAACTGACAGCTCAACCACAAAGGCCTTGTGATAAGTGTGTTATCACACTTCAGCCACTGAAAACAAGCAGAACACAGAAGAAACACAATACATGCATGTACAGAGTTCAAAAAGGCAATGACTTCTTCCCCAAAATCACTGACAGAGAAACATTAGCTACACGTTCAACAATAAAATATCAATATTAAAGAGTTGCTTCAGTAAAATGTAGAGTAAGATATAGAGTGTATTTACATCAATGAGAAGTAAGTATAATTGCACATCTAGTCCAATAAAGTAGTAGGGAGTGCGTTCACCACCAAGACTCACTGGGATCTAGTATGTATCAAATCCTCTGTGATTTCAGCATCATGTCTATATTGCAACTGTGCACGTAACTGTTTGTAACTCTCTTTTCCCAGGATATCATCAAAGACTTTGAGAGGAACATCTCAGACATGGTTGGAGGGTTCACTGAATATGTGCAGGGGATATATCCTTTACTCAAATAAATCAAGTGCAGTGGAGAATGTGGTCTACTGTTGATTGTTCAGATTAGCGTCCTTAACTATGCCCCACATTTGCCCAGTGCAGAGATCTGGAGAATCATCACCATGAGAAACTGCTAGAGATTGCTGTGGCAACGCTAGAGAGAGTGGCAAAGAATGAGCTGGAGGAGGATCTGCCTGATGATGTGCGCTTGGTCAGTGCTAAACATTCAGTTATGTTTAACATGTATCAGTTATTACACAATATTGCCATCAGTCTGTGAGCTCCTAATGATGAGAGTTGATTACAGTTCCTTAGATAATGACTCATTTTTGTTTATAAAAAGCTCAATTTCATTTTGACTTCATTAAATAGTGTTCCAGATTGTGGAACATTATAATACACCTATTAGTCGTACTATTAAAACCATCTGCCTCATATTGTGCCTTCAAAACAGCTCTGACCCATCAAGGTGGACAGTTTATGGTAAAGTCTAAACCATCTTCTTTGGGATCAGACCCAACAGACTATCCTTGAGCCTATGGCACCCTGAACCCTAGTTCACCAGTTGTCCTTCCTTGGACCACTGGAACAACGAAAAAAGTCTGCTGTTTTAAAGGTGCTCTGACCCAGTTCTCTACCCATCACTGTTTGGTTCTTGTCAAAGTCACTCAGATCCTTATGCTTGCCCACAGTCCTTATGCTTTCCTACAGTCTATTTTTTGACTGTTCACTTGCTGCCCAATATATAATATATATATAATGTAACACGATACACAAGGTCATTCATTTATTGTTATGATTAATCAGTGTATATTAAAATTGATTACAGTAAGCTTCAAACACATTTAGATGAATGCATGCTTACACCCCTATTGTACAAAAAATGCAGTGTTATGCATGAACCTGCCCTCTGTGCTGTGCTGCCCTCTAGCTGTTTGTGGATAAGGACACAGTGGTCAACGCTGTCAGTGCCTCTCATGACACACACCTACTGAAGATTGATAACAGGGAGGATGAGCTCATAACACGGATCAATAGCTGGATGACTGCACTGATAAAGTCGGTAAGAGAGAGTGGATACACATTTTAGACACCTACTTTCACATGACCCTTTAAACTTACAGTATTTGTTGACAACAAAAAAGAGACATTCCACCAAATACTTGGCTTAATTCAATAGCTGAGATGTAAATAAAGTCATTAAAGATGGTTTGATGTGAAATGGTGCATTGTAGAGAAAGTTTGCCAGGGTTTGCTACATCCTCCTCGTCACCACCATTGTGGACAAACTCATCAAGTTTCTCTAGAATGGCACATTAGATGTCAAACCACTCTTAATGACTTTGTTTACATCTTAATTATGCAAAAATATAGAAACTGTGAAAAATATGTGGATTTTTAATAATAACTCTTTATTGTAATACTAGTTATTGTATTTATGTACCAATGTACTCAGTAATGAATATGAGCATATCTTCAGCAGTAATATGAGAGTTACACTTTTTAGTGTTTATTGAATGCGAGTGTAAAAACACAGTGTTTCATGTTAACAGGTACAAGACGAGGAGATCGAACGGAATCGCAAGCGCATCTCAGAAATCCATAACTACATCGACCATGTGAGGGACCAGCTGGAGGACATACTTTTGCATGAGCAACAGTAAAAAGGAAAAATGGCACTGTTTATCATTATTATATGTTTATAATAATCTTAAAATCTAACTACAAATATGTAGACAAATAATGTATTTGTACGGTTTGTACTTTATTAAACTTTTGAGACCTTGTAGCTCTCAATCTGACCAGATTGAATTTTGAATTTGCCTATGTCTTGCTGGACACTTGCCGCCCCCTACAGGAAGAGATTGGTACTACAAGAACCCAAAGGCAAGACGGAGTGGACATAAATGGACATTTCTCAGGGTGTGTGTGTGTATGTGTGTACGGTATGGTATCGGGGTGTGGTTGAACTCTCTGATTAACGTCCGATTAAAAATATACTTGTTAAATAGCTGAGGTCAGTGTTCAGTCAGGAAACAAAACATTACATTTGAATATATTTAATCATATTTTATAGCTATATTAAACATGTTTTCCTTTATTTTTGAGTTTTTTTTTCTATGCGGTCATGAAAGTATATGTATCAGAGATAGCAATCATCCAAGTTTACGTCTTGACACTCATTTGAACGAACAGCCTACACATCCCATAATGCTGTTCCCTCCAAACGCCCCTAACCGTTGCGCCCCGACGGTGCGTGTGACTCCGCCGTCCAATCAGAGCGCCCTTCTGACTTCGACGACACACGGTGTCGAGGAGCCCAGCTCAGATGCCGAGGGGCTGAACGGAGCGAGAGCGGAGACACGGGGCTCACGAACCGCCGCCAATGTGCCCGTCTCTACTCTCGTCTTGAATCCGGTCCGTGTGTCGTGAGCTCGCCTGCGCTCGGGGTTCACCCCGCCGAAGCGTTTCCAACATGCCGGTCCGTACCGAGTGCTGTCCCTGCTCGCCTGCGGCCTGCGGAGCCTCGGCCTCTCTGGTGCCACCGCCGCCGATCAACACGCAGCAGCCCGGTGTGGCCACCTCCCTCCTGTACAGCGGCTCTCAGTTTCGGGGCCACCAGAAGAGCAAAGGCAACTCGTACGACGTCGAAGTGGTGCTGCAGGTAAAAAGTCACTGCTTGGAGTTGGCTAGCTTGGATAGCTGGCTTGTTTTCGTAGCTTAGCTTTGGGCTGAAACGCAACTAGTTTAACGCGCCACTTGTTTGCTAGTGCTAAGTAACGTCAGCTAACGTTAGCTGGCTCGTTGCGCTTAAACAAGACTGTAGGATTTGTCCTTTAAGTCATTAAAACGAGATAGCTGGGTTAGGCCGTTCATTCAAACGAGAAATGTACTAGCTAAGAGTTAGCTAGCTAGCTAATGCGTTTTTGGGCACTGGTATGTAACGTGTCCTCCGTATGTTTTGTAATTGAGTGGCACCGACGACCTAACAGCTAGATAGACACTCGACAGCCGCGCTTTCCAGACAGTATGGACGGGTCCCTAATATTCAGCAAGCCGACCTGCCTTAGTCCCCCAAAGTGTGCTGAAATATGGCTGCGCACACAGGTGACCGTATTCCCTTAGACATGTTATCGCTCTGCCCCACATTTTGCGGCTTGTATCGCAGTTGTGGAGCTCTGCCAAGCACGAATCAGCGCCAATCGACGACTCACTCTCTGTTTTCCCCCCTTCTCTTTCCAGCATGTGACCATGGAGGACTCGTACTTGTGCGGATACCTCAAGATCAAAGGTCTAACAGAGGTGAGATGCTGCCGGCTTTCTAGTGCCACGACAGGTTTCAGAGAGAGCTTGCTGTCTCACGGATTACATAAAGTGTCTGGCTCTGGCAGGGGAGCGTCTGATGCAAACATGGGGTCAGTGCTGGGGCTTTTCAGTGCTGCTCTACTCAGTTCACCTTTTTCAGCTTCCAAGCACTCCTGATTCAACAGGCCCTGGGCTGGAGAATACAGGAAAATGGGGACTGCCGGGTTCAGTGTTGAGTTAGGTTGGGGAAACTGAAAGCTGAACGTTCAGGACTTTGTTTTGGTCTAGTTCTCTGTCTGTTGTAGTCCACATTGTTTAGAAATGCAGGGTGACAATGCAGAATGTGATTGCTGTGCACTTTTCTTTCACCGGCACAGGTTATTTTGGTGCTCTTGTCTTCGGTCTGTTTGTCAATAATTGATAAACAGAACTGATGATGCTTTTTAACACAGAGCTGTGTACAGTGATATTAAAGGAGAGGTTCATATGAACAGTGTATTGAGACTATAATCTTCTTAGCCCAAATGCAACCCACCAATCCACCAATGAGGCTTGTGTTTTTAGTTTTGCTCTGATGCTGAAATGCTAAAGTAGCTAACAAATGATGGAGGTCTGTCTGTTACATTTGCTTGTATCAAAACTAAAGCAAATGTGAGACACCAAGCATGTCGTGGCTGATCATATGGTGTAATAATTTGATTAGTCTTTAAACCCCCCCCCCCCCCCCCCCCCCCCCAAACGGGAATGCTAAATGATACTGTACATAGCACTGGGCTTCATGTAATCATGAACGTTGGCTTTGATTTAACGGAGTCCTGGTTCAGCCCCCGGTGTGAAGATGCTCAACTACATTTCAGCTTTCCTTTAAGAGGCTTTGACTTCTTTTTGATTCTTATATATTTTGATCCAGCTGGATTTTAGGACAGTAAGACGGAAGTATCTGACATGACCAGTTCTGAATTAGTAAACATGACAGCACTCATCTCAGCCAGCACTGTCTCTCCATGTCTCTTTCATTCTGTTCTGTCACACACTAACACCATGTGGCTTGGCTATGTGTGCTGGAGTCCAAATGGGCTAATAATACTTGTTCCGGTTAAGCTTTGTCGTGTCCAGTACATTTATATAAAGAAAAAAAAGGAAAGAAATTTAGATGGCAATAATCTTCTTCAGTAACAGTAGTAAAACCCTGAGTATCGCCCAATGATTATCGTTTGCACGTCACTTAATGTCTAACAGTAGACGGTTGATTGTTACGTTTTTGCTCTCCTGTATCCGATCCAGAATTCACTATAGCATCTCTGCACATTTATTTTTTAGCTCTACTAGTATTTTCTGAATCACCTGAAAGTGTATGCTGTAAATTGTTGAATACAGTAATCATAGATTTGGCACCCTGTATAAAACTTGCGGGATCTATGTAGAACATGCCTGAACGTACCTGACTGTATTTCAGAAAAGCTACTATATCAGCGGTCTTTGACCAGTCAGACCTGTACATTGATTATGATCTGCAGTGTTATTTCAGCATACGTTAATTTACGTTTGAATAAACTGTATTCAGTTAGAGCTGGTGGATGATGGCAGCGTGCTTGTGGGCAGTAATGGGAAAATAGTGCTGATTTTCTGCAGGAGCAGAATGAAATCTTGTAAGAGGGTAATTACAATGTGTAATTACCTTGCTTTTGCTTGAAATCAATAAAAGAGATGGTAGTGGTGATTTAGGTATTTATAGGGAGGATGTTTCATTTTCAGTTACTATATTCAGTATGATGATCTGAATAGTTGTAAATGTTTAGTTGTGAATCAAAGGACAGGCAGTACTCTGCACTCTCTAAGCTCTGTCTCGTTACGTTCTATAGGAATATCCTACCCTTACAACGTTCTTTGCCGGAGAGATCATCAGTCACAAAAGACCCTTTCTCACCAGGAAATGGGACGCTGATGAGGATGTTGACCGCAAACACTGGGTAAATGACACCTAAATTTTAGACCTCTCTCTTTAGGAAAACTCCTTAATGTTAGACTACTTTCCCTTAATGAGTTTGTAAGTGTTGAGCATCTGTTTTGAGAGTGTTTGCTTTGTGTATGCTGTAAGAATTGCTTGACAGAAAATCTTTTTGGCCATGACCGATTAAATTATTGCTGTATTTCTGTTACTAATCAGGAAGCAAATCATGCTTTGATTAACCATGTTTTGCCTATTCACCTACATTGTTTATTTACTTGTTGGCCTTATGTGTAATGAGTAACCGAAGATAAATATGAATTAATTGAACGGCATGTTTTGTTAAAATCCATCTGTGTACTTACATTGATTATTAATTTTTTCCTTTAATCTCAGGGGAAGTTTCAGGCGTTTTATCAGTATGCAAAAAGCTTTAATTCTGATGACTTTGACTACGAAGAACTCAAGAACAGTGATTTTGTGTTCATGCGGTGGAAGGTAAAGTTTATTTTGGATTCAATGTACATTCATCACAAAGTTTGAAAAAGCGTTTCTTATGCATAGTTATTCACTTTTTTTGTTGTTGTTTTTTTTGTTTCATTTGTGTGCAGGAGCAGTTTTTGGTCCCAGACCATACAATCAAAGACATCAGTGGAGCTTCCTTTGCTGGCTTCTACTACATCTGCTTCCAGAAGTCAACAGCCACCATTGAGGGCTTCTACTACCACAGAAGCTCAGAATGGTAAAGTCAGATGCTCTAGATGACCGTTAATTCTGACTCTATATACGTGTCTACAACAGTGGTATTCAACCTTCCACCTGGAGGGCTACCTTCCTGCAGGTTTCAACTCCAACCCAAATCTATCACACCCCATTCAGCCAATCAAGGACTTCTACAGGCAATAATTGGATCAGATGGGGTGGATTAGGGTAGGTTCCAAAGTCTGTAGGAAGGTAGCACTCCAGGGTCAAGGCTGGAAACCACTGGTTTACATTCAGAATTTACCCTGACACATATGTACCACCTGGTCAGCCAAGACATTTGGTGTCCACATTCTACTTCTTTAATTTTGCACTGGAGCTGTGAGGATAATGTAGCTAACAAGAAATGAATGCTTGTATCAAATTATTTAGCATCTGTTAACCGCATACTTTAGTCATTACATTCAAGATTGCTAATGACGTGGCCAAGAAATCAAATAAAAAAAAAAAGAGAGAAAGAAAACTTTTTAACTTTTACAAAAAATACTTGATTGGAGATGAAGAAAATGGCTAAACCATAACACAAGTAAAGCTGACATCAGTAAGCATCTGCAATCTGCATAATTAACTCACCAAACTTCACCAAAAAAACAGTGAGACCATATCTACAAAATGTAAGCTTCAATATGCCATTACTTTGTTTAACTACACATTTACATACCAATGTTGTGGTTGTTTATGCATGCTGTTTGTACAGTTCTAATAAGGGTAGTATAAGCTCCCATTACTTGATAGCGATATAAGCCTTGTAGCTGGAGTGCAAAACTACAGTAACACCAGATGTGAAGATTTTTCTCATTAAACAGACAGTTTCATCACCGTCTCTCTGTGTTGTTTTTCCAGGTACCAGTCTCTAAACCTCACTCATGTTCCTGAACACAGTGCTCCCATCTACGAGTTCCGGTGACACTAGATCCCTCTCATGGCTGAAAGAGGGTGAAACTATGGCAGACAGAGGCAAAAATATATATTGGTGTCAAGGGAATGATAAACTGTCTAATCATGCCAAGGACTCAGCCATTTTTTCTCTTTTCCAAGAGGATGACTAAAATGGACACAGGGATGGATGGATGGATGTGTGGACAAATGAATGAATGGAGAACTTCAGATGAGCAAGTCTTTAGAGGCAACAAGTGGATCGGTGTGTTGAATTTTGGGATTTGCAACAGTGTTTTTTTTTGCTTGTTTTTGTTTTTTCTTCTTCCATCCTTACTTTCATTTTTTCCCAGTTTTTAAAGCTTCTGTTCTCTTGCCGTCTTTAGACGTCATTTTTACCTTTTAGCCTGAGTTGGGATTAAAGTTACTCTTATTTTTCTTCTTGATGGAGAAGCTAATAATTGAAGTGTTTTTTTGTTTGTTTTGTTTTGTTGTTTCTTTCCTTCTTGGCCGTGTCATCGGAAAATTGGGATTGACAAATTCAGGTCAGCTCATGCAGGGAATCGGAAATCTCGTAAATTATTGTTTTGGGTTTTTCTTTTCTTAAATAGAGATCTCTATATGTGTGGAGAACAGTAGTGGGACCGCGACTGTATGAGACGGTATGAGCTGCAACGCAGCACTGTAGGGTATATGGAGGTCACCTTGTGACATGTGACATGGCCAATAGTCAATGTTCCAGCAGAGTTTGAGAATTGATAGTTACTTACAGGTCAGAATGGAGAGGCGTTCAGCATCTCATTCAGATGTCAATTTAAAAGTCACTGCTTGTATTTAAAGTCCCAGTCAAAGTAGCTGGGTCCCTTTTGCTTCTCGGTGTGATTGCATACATATAATATATATATATATATATATATTTTGTAATGAAAGTGAATTAGATGTCTTGGAAAGAGATTTTATATCCCACAGTGATGGTTATAAGCTGCTTCAGGTGGTTTTTCCTTCTTTTTTTTTTTCTTGTTTTGGTGGGGGGTGGTGGGAAACAAATTTGACAATACTTTAATGCTCCGTTTTGCTATGCAATGTTAAAACCTCAGCTTGTAGGCATTCAATGCATCCTCACGTTCTTTAAAAAACAATGTTCTCACTGATAGTATTTTCATCACAGCCTCAGAGTATTGGTTGGTATGCACCTTGATGGTTATCAGCATATCAGTTTGAATAGATTTGACCATCTGGATGTTTTAACAGTCCTTGGAGCCTGGATTATCTTTTTTTTTTTTTTTTTTTTTTTTTCCCCTTTCTATGTTTGGAAGCGAAATCTGAAAAGGACTGGAAAGTGAACAATGCAAAGTGTCCTCTCGAATGTCCTTCTCAAGCAGTGCTGGACTCCGATCGAGGACTGCGAGACACCCGGCAGTGATTGGTTTTTGCAGTACAGAGGGGTATTTGCCGGGACGACAGATGTAATATTACTTTCTTGTGTCTATGAGCTGAACTGTTCACTTCTTTGAGCCCAAGTAACGCACAAAAAAAGAAGAAAAATAAGACTAAAGGCTTTAAGGAAACCCGTCTGACTCACTTTCTGAAAGAAGCCGTTTTGAGGTGAAGAACAAAACATTTGTGAAATGAGTTGAACCCGTGACCTTGTTGCAACAAAAGAGAAGAAAAAGAACCCACACTCATCAATCCTCCTAAGCTTTAGTTGAAACCATTTGCCTTAACAGTCAAATGTTTGTATATAACATTTTTATAAGTGTTGGAGCGGTTCCGTATGGACAGGAAGACTGTTTTGCATGGAGAAATGAACATGGCAACTTTGCAAGTATGAAAGATAATGTCTGGTAGAAAGAGAGAGCGAGAGAGTGCACGACATGAACGGATGTGAAGCCTCAGCTGCCAAAACTTACTCCCAGCTTTTAGCAGCATGGCAGTGGAAGCTTAATGGAAACCCATAAACCAGAATGGTTCTGCTTGTGCTTGGCCCTCTTGGTTATAGATGGGAGTGCGTTGTTGGATAAGGTGAAGTGGCAAGTGCTGAGGGAATGAAATCCATTGGACTCTTAATTTGCACATTGTGAAATGATGCATCACAGTAATCCGTGACTAGGTCTCTCCTAGCTGGAGTTTGGGATTGCTCATGAGTCTCTAAGCACTTGTTTCCTGGATGTGGATTTTAAGCCTAGTCCTGATGTAAACTGCAGAGTTTAGTTGTGGTCCTAATTGAAAACACTTGAGCTGGTATTTATAAATCTGGTCAGATTTTTAATGTCTTTGGGGCCTAGTTTAACACCTCTACTCCGACTCGTAGGAGAAATTGCACTGAGGATTTTTCCTCCCAGAAAATTCTACTTAATTAAAACATTACGATTAAGAATGAATTAAATAAAGTCATTGTTTAATATAAGAGAAAAGTCCCCCCCAAAAATTGTTGCACTGTGTACATCATGACCCCGGCTTTCCATCACTGTAAAGAACTTGGTACCGCTCTGAAAGACTTTATTAGTCTCAGTAAATTATTAATGCCAAATTTTAAATAATAAAAAAACAACAATGGACTTACCTTATAAATTAGGGTTGGAACAAAACCAAAGGGCAGGTCTCTTAGATTAGGGACGGGCACTCTTTTGTCTGGACTTAGGCCTAAACTGGGTTTGTCTAAATATCTCTATCTAAATATTCTCCTGAATCTCTCGATTTTTTTTTTTAGTTCTTTTTATAAAGGTGTTTCCAGAAAGAAACGTCACATTTCAGCCCATGTTTATATATCCTTAAATCTTAGGATGACTTTGCTCAGAGACAGAAAACAAACTGATCCAAGATCAGCGCACTGAGGCAACACTCTCTTAGTATTAAAGGGATGTGTGGTTTTACTGAAAGCACATCCAGTTCAGTGAAAGGCTTTCTACAGAGGTTTTAATGCAGATTGCTTTAGGAAATGATGCCTGGAAGGTGTGTAATATTGATCCTCGAGTGGTGTACATAATAAAGTTGTTTGTGATGACCTGATTTCTGAAAATAAATGATGTTCTAATGGATACAAAACATAAAGAAGAGAGATTAAAGACTATATATGGAATTGTCCGTGAAGATGCAAGCAATGTAAGCTCACTATAGTCTTCTGTGGTTTTCCTCCACGACCCGGGCCGACTGCATGGAGAAAGATTTATGTCATGAGGTTGTTATGGACAAAGATACAGGTCTTACTGAAGTTAAATGGATGAGCTTTGTTTGTTCATTTACATTGCAATAAAAAGAACTTTTCTTCAAATTGTGTATTTCTTTAGTTATTTAACATTTTCTGCTTTATGATAAGCTGTGGGTACAAATTGCGTTAAAACCACATGAGCTTAAATCGGGTCCAAAACGTCCTACACAAGCCCATGTACGTTCAGTCTGAGCCGGATCAGGTCCGCCCCATAAACTCATTATCAGCCCGGGCCCGATTTAAATCCAGCACCGTTTAGAATGATGTTAATGAACAGTGCACTTCAGGTCAGGCGCTATAACAGCTGTGATTTGTTACTTTGCTATATTGCGATTATACATTTACATTTATGGGATTTAAATGTAAATATATCCAATGCAAATGTATCCAGAGCGACTTACAAAGTTACTCGCATTACAGATGTGGGCCAATGTAGTGTTGGGAGTCTTGCCCAAGGACCCTTATTGGTGTAGCACAGCATAGTCACCCAGACCGGGAATCGAACCCCAGTCTCCCACATGGTGTGGTAACTCACTGGCAGGTAGTGGCGTTATCTGTTGCGCCACACCAAACACATTATGATTATCATGCCATAGCTTTCTATAAAAGAAAAAATAGCATTAAAAAGCGTAGACAGACCATTTTCTAGAGCCCGACCTGGCAGGGCCCGAGGAAAGTGGTAGGAAATCTCGGCCCAGACTCGGGCAGCAAATCTAAACTCTAAGCTACTTCCCCCATTGAGACATGGACTCCACAAGAATTCTGAAGGTGTCCTGTGGTCTCTGACACTATGAGGTTTTGTCCAGTACATCCCGCAGACGCTTGATTAATGAATTAATTTCTATACAAATTTCGCACTATTTGTAAACCTTCTTTGGCTTAAATTACATTTACTGCAGTGAGGTGCACAAAAGCGTTGTAAAACAGTCCCTAGAGAAAATGTCTTTCTTCAGATTTATGTTTTTACATATGAAAACACCACATGCATGTGCAAGTTAATTTTTGGATAATGACTAAAAAAAAAAAAGCATTTGTGTGACACCTGGTTTTCATCACCACCACTGTAAAGACAGAGTCAGTAACTTACTTTGCAATACACCATTTCACACCAAACCACTCTGAATGCCTTCTGTTTACATCTCATCAATTGAAATATGCTGAAATAAAGGTTGATGGAATTCAGATATATGGAATACAGGTACTATGTAATGGAAAATTGGATTTACCTTGGTGCAGTTGAATATTGACAGTTTGGTACATGGACGTTATGCACTGTGAACCTCAAACCTTGCTGTCTCTTAATTGAACAGCAGCTAAATGCCGCACAGTGGCTCTAAAAACAGAAATATGCTGGTTACTACCTACTGGTTTACTTAGGCAGCTTTACCTGTAAATATCCACTAGGGTAGCATGCTTCGACAAGGTAGCACAACTCGACAGAACACCGGCCAACTTTACCATCTCTTCAGTTTGCCTGAATCAAATCAAATCCTGTCTATTGTGATGTTACATTAACACAAAATGGAAATACGGAAAATAAACACATTGGGCCCTATTTTAGCGATCTTTTGGTGAGCCGCCAACTGTGCACCACACGGCTTGATTTAGGACGTGTCACTACTGCTGGAACACGCCCCCTTTAGTCAGAGTGAGTGGCAAAACATTCTGCGGCACGGCTGCGTTTATTAGGAAAAACGGCCAAACTGGGACTGAGGCAGTTGGACTCGACAGCAATCCAACCAAATAGTCCACTGACAGCGATGTGTAGCCAGGAACGTCCAGCTAACTTAGACTTAAATCACATCTGTTTAGAGGATAAAGCCTCATGTCTGAGAGCACAAAGTCGAGTGAATTTTCCACAGTTTTCAGGCTGATTTAGTCGACTGGTTTATCCAGGTTTGCTTGCTTTCCCTCTTACTTGAACCAAGCATGTCGCTAAATTCGCAGCTACAGTGGGCTTGCTTTTTTCTCCATCTGTTTTCAGAGTGTGACTTCACCATTCAGTGAGCTTCCACACGTTTTAGTCCCTGGATTCCAGTTGTTTTTGTGAATTACAGCAATGCATTCGTTCCTCTGCTCCTTGAAAGGAAAAGGAAAGCTCAGAATTCCCACTGAATCTGTTTGTACAGTCTACTGCACCACTAACACAAAAACACTGAAAAGCTAAGGCTGCCACTCAATCAGTCTTTTTGCTACTCAGTGGGCATGACCACAGTAATTCCCACCACCCGTCACTTCACGTGCATACCCTCTATTGCGGCCTTCGTGTGGGCCGTTGCGGGGCCTCACTGAAAACCATCCCATCAGAGCAGAGCTCATCTAACATCCATAAAACATACGGATACAAATGGACGTGGGCATTTTTCACCCCTACCAAACTCATCCCTTCTATGCATACATCATAGGGCCCTTGAGCAAGGCCCTTCACCCTCCCTGTGTGTTTGATCTATAGTGTGTAATCTGTGTGTATGCGAATGTGTGTATGGGTTAAATGCGGAGACCAAATTCCATGTGTCCAACACAAAGGGTGAATATGGTGGTCTTGTCTTGAACAATTTAAAATACTGAAAAAAAGCAGTCTGTGGCGACTTAAATTTATAACTGAAAATGAATATTAACTCAAATATCGGGGCGTTAAATACAGCATTGATTTTCACTTGTGTTGAAGACAAATGGCAGGAATTTGTCTTAACCACTAGATGGCAGTGTCTTATTAATTCCTTTCTTTGGCCAGTCTGATGGAAATTGAAACTCTAGCAACTGGTTCCTGGACCTACTGTAGATTAAGCCTACTCTTTGATTCTCGTCTAAATTAATGTAGGCTTAGGCTTAATCAGGGTGTAGATCAGGGTGACCCTGTGTATTGTGTTACAGTATAAGAGCTCCTTATTATCACAGACACAACATGCAATTTAATTCTCATGTGCATGTTGCTTTCTATAGACTTCAACGACAATAACAAACAACTAGACACTTGAGGTCTGAGGTCAACAGTGATTCAGAAAAATGTGAAACTGATGACCTTCTCCTTTAAATCCCTTCCAATGTGGATGGAGAAATGGTCTGCCTAAATATTTTGCACATTAACCATGTT
The DNA here is from genome assembly GCF_030463535.1 of Salminus brasiliensis. NCBI lineage: Eukaryota > Metazoa > Chordata > Actinopteri > Characiformes > Bryconidae > Salminus > Salminus brasiliensis. The sequence goes on along the minus strand of NC_132889.1, from coordinate 26,353,667 downwards.
CTGCTATTATCCATCTCTACATTACACCCCAGCTGTTCAGTTTTTATATTATTATTTATATATTTACTTATTTATTATAGATTGTGTATATTTAGTGTATATTCTTTGCTATTCACCTTTCTATGTAGTTTTAGTTATATGGCTTTAAATACTTTAACTATTCGTATTTGTGTATCGACTTTTGCTTTGATCTTTATATTTTATACAATCTTTTATTATTTTTACTTTATTGTGTCATGTGACCAGACAGTCATCAAAGCATTTTTCTTCTAGTTTTACTATGCATGACTGTCTATCTATCTATCTATCTATCTATCTATCTATCTATCTATTTATCTATATATGTATCTATCTATCTATCTATCTATTTATCTATATATCTATCTATCTATCTATCTATCTATCTATCTATCTATATATGTATCTATCTATCTATCTATCTATCTATATATGTATCTATCTATCTGTCTATCTATCTATATATGTATCTATCTATCTATCTATCTATATATATATATATATGTATCTATCTATGTATCTATCTATGTATTTATCTCTCTATCTATCTGCAGTAAGGATTGATCCCACTATCCCGGGGCCCTGGAGCTGTGAGGTACACATCACTGTGCCATTCTCACTCACTAAGGCTACATAAAAAAACAAAAGCTATATTGAGTTTACTGCTTGTGTTTTGGTCATTTATAGTTTCCAGTAGTAACGTAGGTAAGGTACACAGCATACTGTAACTGGATGTTCATGCTGCAGAATTTGTAAGAATGTAATAAACCTATTTCCTCCATAAAGGCACCTGACGTGACAGACTCATCACTGTGTTTGAATCATAAAGCATTTACTATCATTGAGCAAGAGATACTGGATTTGCGAGGACCATTAAAACATCTACGTAGACGAAACTAAAGCATGACTGTGACTGAGTGATTCAACGGGTAGATTAGCTAATTCTATACATTTGCTCTGAATAGAAAAGGAGCGCGCAATTATCTTAATGTGTCCTCCAAACACAGTAGAACCCAGTTTTTTCAAAAGCATCTTTGTGTTTAGATGAATTGGTAGAGAGAGTGTTCAGTGTGATGCTTGCTTGACCATTTATGAATCATGGGTTTGCTAAGATGCATCCAGTTAACCCAGCCCAGAGGTAATTCCAGGTCCTGTGAAACACTGTGGACTTCTCAATCTAATCAGATAACACACCATTTATTTTACAACAGTGAAACGTGAGGGAATCTGGAAGTGTGTCTACCTGGTTGGTGGGTGCAATGCTACACGTACGTCTCTGTTGCGAAAATAAGGGCACGCCAACAGGAGGAACACTGATAATGACAGGACTGCGAATTTCCCAGTGGGGTAAACAGTTAATGGAAAGCCTTTACTTTTCTGAGGAGAACTTCAGTACCTTCAGGAACAGATTTGAGAGCAAATCAGCTCTTGCAGCACCTTGCAGCACCTTTAGCCCACCGGAGTTCCAGGATTTAGGGAGAACGTAGTTGCAGTTATAACACATGGGTTGCTCTCACTTATAAAATGTGCAGGGGTTCAGTATTCTAGACGAGGAGATTGTGATGTAATGCATTATGTCATAAGTACCCCAGCTGGTACCAGACGTCAATTGGACGTCAGAAGGACCTTAGACATCAAACAGATGTTGACTCAACAATATACAGATGTTGAATTTTGGTTGGAAATCAAAGTCACATTCATCAAAAACAAACATTGGTTTGACATCAAGCCCTAACGTTAGAAAGATGTCGAATGTTGGTTTCTTAACATTCTGAATGACATATCAACATCATTTTTTTTTGCAATTAGACATTATGTGGGGTGTTAACATTATGACACTTAGCAGATGATGGGCTCTGTTCACCACACCTCACAACTAAATGTTGCTATTTTACATCACAATGGTGTTGACGTGTGACGTTTAGAAGACGTTGAACTTTGGTTACTTAACATCACAGCTTAAAACCAACAAAACAGCTGTCATCACTATTCCATGTCAAATTGACGCTTGCTTTAGACACTGTCCTGGCGTTTAATTTTAGTCACCCAACATCCCAACCTACAGCCAGATAGCAACGTCTATCGATGATGGTGGTCAGCTCATTTCTGACATAATCATATTGTCATAATCATATCGTCAGTATTTCTAGAACACTGAACAACTGCACCTTTTATAAAAGACAGATTTACACCAGTTACAGAGAGCCTGTAATCCACGATCAGTGTATAATAACTGCATTGGTGGAATGTCAGCTCGTCATGTCATCATTATATTTTACTACATAATAAAAAATAACCTTTTCTTAGTTTTCCATGCCCTTTTTAAATGCTGTACAACTGTTAACTGGTACTGTAGACCTCAAAAACCAAACAAAAATATGGAAATACATAGCATGTATCAGGACAACGCCTAATATTATATTTTTTGCAGTATTTCTCACCATACACTGTGCAGCAACATCAGCCATTCAGGCCTCTCCACAAAGCACCATTTCTGCAAATGAGATGTGTGAGTATGTAGAACACTATTAAAGATTTGGCACACTGTTTGAAACCTCCTCTCGTATCTGGTTGGCTAAAACTGAAACAGAACATGCTTGAAAGCACCTTATTTTTATAATTGTGAAATAAAGCATGTCTTATGTCATATTCATACCTTAAATCATATGAATCACTTAAGCTTTGTATGCCAGTGGCTGATGGAGTTTTTTGCAAATGTGAAAAAATGCAGACACTTGATTGTGGTGGCCAATGAGAATACCAGGCTAAAAACAATCGGCGCACGTACACAGCGGTGGAGGAGATGGAAAAACTCTGTAGAGTTTAGAAAAAGGATGGGCCAAGTATGGTAGTGGACACCACAAGTATTTCCACGACATCTTTTATGACCTGACAGGAATTGTCATTTATGCCAACAACTTCCTTGAGCCTTTTCCAGAATGCCTGGGTGGTGTTTAACAGCACGCCCAAAGATTGGCAGATGTGTCCAAACACCGGAAAGTCCATTAGGTGCAAATGATGATTTACATTAAAGCGCAATCACGGCCAATATCCTTTAAAGATCATTATTAAATGATCATTAGTGAGAACTGTTGCTGTATTTTTGGCATAGGTCCATGTACATGCTTATGAGCACATAGCACTCTGATAAAGAATGTATATATGTATATGTATATATGTATGTATATATATATATGTATGTGTGTGTGTGTGTGTGTGTGTGTGTGTGTGTGTGTGTGTGTGTGTGTGTGTTTGTTTTTTGTCTCTATCGTGCAAAAACCTTGTATGTCCATTTTTGCAGTCTTTCACTACTTCTCCCAACTTTTCCATTATATATAAATTGTGTAATAGTGGAACATAAATGCTGCACTTTGAGCTAAAGTAATGGTCAAATAGGGGGAAGTTGACCCTTCTAAAATTCAAACTCTCTTAACAGTGACGTGCATATCAGAAAAACGTGTCTCCAAGATAAAAGATTAACATAATAATAATAATAATAATAATAATAATAATAATAGGCTACTGTAAGTGGGTTAAAGTGCAGGTAGCCGGAATAACAAATACCTAAATAAACATAAAAATATCTTCGTCAAAATATAAAGTATATCTAAACTAAAACAGCTGACAGTGTTGTTGTTTAGTAAAACAACAAAAATAAAAACAAAAACAAAAAGTGTGTTTGCACACATAAGGAAACATGGTGAAAAATGAAGGTGAAATGGTGTAAAGGCTGAAGTGCTGAGAAGTACAGTACATAAATTCTCTATTCTACATTCTTTTAAAATACTGTTTCCTACATACTTAAAATCATTACTTTCATCACAAAAAAAGAAACATTAAAAATCTTTGTTTTATTTTAAATTGTGTGAACATTTTATGAACGGGCCAATAGACACACTCCTAAATATAAATCAATTTTCTATTTACATTAACAATTCAATTTGAAATGTAATGTTTGACTTCTCATATAGTCAACTTAGCATTTTTGATATCCGTTGTTTTGAACAGTGCTAATATAAAATGCTGCTTATTTTATCTACACATGTAAACCAAGCTGGAAATGGAAAAACTAACTTTTGTGTCACAGAAACAGGTTGAAGTACAGGACTCTCACACTTTCATTTTTAATTTCGCTGCCCTAAATTAAGCCTGACCACACTTGCATACTTTCAGTTGGACCTAAAAAAATTGTCATTGCTTTTTTTAGACTGTTTTGCTGGGAACAAGACAACGCATTTATGGTTCACTCAACATCTGAATCACACAATTACTGTAACACCTCCAGTATGACTGATGACAGGACCTGTCATTTCAGATTTTATTTAAGGCCTGTTTGAGGCATGTAGGTAATCTGAGGCAGGTTGTAGATCCACTGTAAAGGGGTGCAATCTATTGTCCATCAAAAGCTCACTGTTTTAACACAGCAGCCATGTGTCACTCTTGTTCACTCCTCTTTCCCATGACAATCACATACATAACAGTTTGCTGAAAATTGTATTGTTCTCTTAATTCTGTGGTGTAATGTAAATGACACCCTGTAAACCCACTTATGTCAGCAGAGCTCAACATTTACCACCTCAGAGGTTAAGCAGAATTACAGATTTAAGATTAGTCTCAATACTTACATTACAGAGCAAGGCAACACAAAGACTTTCAATTGTGGAAGCTCAAATGGATTTTGTCCATCACTCAGTGTATGTATTTAAAGTAATTGCAACTCAAAATTCGATGTGACTTAAATATTTGGTGGCAGCTAAATGATTTACCTGAGACAGACTGACCTGGTAAACGTAAACACAAAAGACCACCATGGTAAATATGCTGTAATTAATACTGGTACAATGGTACAATGGATCCGTACCAAAGATATCTTGTTTTATAACAAGACATTAAGAGATTAAGACATTAATTCCATCCTTGCTAAGTCAAATAGGTGCTCAATATTATGACAAAAATTGAAAAAAAAATTCATATTAAAAATAACATATATATACACATTTAAATATATTTCTAATAATGATAATTAAATAGCTATCACTTATTTACTAATTATTCATGTAATAAATTAGTCTATTAAGCAGTTGATCACTTTTACTTCACTATTATCTATCACAGTTTTATACAATAACGAAAAAATAATTAAATGATGACACTTTTATTATTAAAAAAAGATAAATAGATTACATACATCAGTAACGTCGCACAGAAACTATAATTATTTATTTAAAAATCTATAATTATTATTATTAAACGATTTTTCTTAAAATAATTATAATAAATAAATAATGTCTTCTCCATCTAGCAACCCCGTCGTAGACCTCCAGGTAGGCAATAACGGGCTCATCTCATTAAAGGCAGTTATCAGCCAATCCCACTCAATACGGGAAGCTCGCGGCTAACTTCCACGAGTTAGGAATTCGGTGACGCAGAATGGAATTCTCAAGGGCGCAGTGGTATTGGCTAACCGTCCCCTCTACGTGCTCCAGGATTGGCTAGTAGTTCGCAGGTGGCATGCAGCGGGCGGGGCCGTGGCAGCGTGGAAAACAAGCGCGCGCGTTTCTGGCCACGCCTTCAGAGCCCAGAGCTGGATAAAAGCAGCCCCGCCGTTCTGCAGCTCTCCAGAATCTGTTGGCGACGGAAAGTGATTGCTCTAATAAGCTACAGAGACTTGTGATTTTTACTGGCCTGTGCAGTATGGCAGAGGAGAAGAGATACCCCTTTAACGTGCGCCTCATTGGAGTGATGCACAAGGAAACTGGCAAAGTAAGGCAGCCTGTGGGCTCGACGTTTTTATTGTATAGCTGTGGAGAATAAATCTGAGGTGGAAACACAGGGAGCCGTTAATGAACTGTTGTTTTTCTTCTAGCTGTATATGACCTCCGTTCTTTGGTCAGATCAAAACGAGATCATCATCTACAGAAAACTGGAGGATTTCAAAACACTGCATGTGAGTTTTTTTTTGCTATTCTTCTTAAAACGTTATTATTTTAAACATTTATATTATTATTATTATTATTATTATTATTATTATTGCAGAGCAGTTCGCTTTATTCATTACTATAATGTCCTTTTTTTTTTTAGAAACAACTACAAAAGAAATATCCATCGAGTCCTCTAAAAAAGTCAGAAAGAATTGTTCCCAAGTTCAAAGGTAAACACACCACAAAATGCTTATTCATATATATATATATATATATATATATATATATATATATATATATATATATATATATAGATAAATTAATAAAAACAATAACAAGAATAACAAGAATGGAACCTTATCTCGCAATTGGCATCTCCTCTCAGCTGAGAAAGTGAAGAAAAGAGCTCAGAAGAAGAGTGTGGACCGGTCAGTGCTGAGGCTGCGCTCTCTGGAGGAGTACTGCAGCGCACTGCTGAGCGAGCCCCGCATCGCCCACAGCTCTGAGCTCAACACCTTCCTCCTGCCCAGGCCAGACGACCTCAAACCTGAATTCGCACAGAACAGGTGAGCTGTTTTCACAGATATGTGTTCACGCCAGCATAATATGAGTGCATTATAAGTGCATCTTTGTCTTTGTTATTTTGTCTTTGTATGGAATTTACCATCCTTCAGCTAGTCTCTAACAGCAGTGAAATACTAAAACTTCTGTTTTCTGCAGCATTGTGATCATGCCATCTGAAGACTCACTGGGCAGAAGGGGAGGTCGAGCATCGGATGCTGGAGTAACGCAGCCGTTTGTGACCGAGGCATATCGCTGCATCGCTTCCTACGAGACAAAAGACACCAAGAACCGGCCCTTCAAGGTTGGGGTGGATGAGACATTGGACGTGCTGATCAAGGACAAAGCAGGTAAGGCACAAGTTGAAAACACGTTGAAGTGAGAGCAACTGGTTGTGCTTGTCTACAGGGACTCCGCTTCTCTGTTGTTTTAACATCCAGATGCATTAGTTGTTGGTCTAAGTTTGGTAACTGTTTGCACTCAGGATGGTGGTTGGTGGAGAACGAGGTCAAATGTCTCGCTTGGTTTCCTGCTCCATACCTGGAGAAAGCTGACATGGATGATGTGGACAGCGATGACCTGGCAGATGGCGAAAGTAAGAAGCTGTTTCGTGAAATGGGCCTTATCTTTTTAAGTGAAAAATCAACACTTTACAGCAGGGGTGTCCAACTCTGGTCTTGGATCTACTGTCCTGGTCCAACCGTCCAACACACCTGACTCAGATGGCCTCTGAAGGCCTTCATTATTTAAATAAGTTGTATTAGATCAGAGTTGAAACTTAACTCTGGACCAGGATTGGGAACCCCTGCTCTACAGTGTTTGTAATTGTGGTTCTGCTCGATCAGACATCTCAGAGTAAAAGTGCTGAACTGTGGTGAGATACCTTCTACATGCCAATGTGTGTACACATACAGATAGAAGCCCCCAGTGCTAGATCTCACCACAAATTTCATTTCTTCTCCTGTAGGTGTTCTCTATGTTGCTGCCAGAAGTTACAAATCCATGAACAGAGACGAACTATCTGTGGAGATTGGCTCTGTGGTTGAGGTCCTACAAAGATCTGATAATGGATGGTGGCTAGTCAGGTAAACAATCAGAATTGTGACTGCAGACAAAAGAGCAAGTAAAGCATGAAACCTGATAGGCATCAGCCATGCATACCATTCATTAGTGAGCAATCACTGTCAGTCATGTGCGATGCAGATGTGCTCTTTTTGAAAACGTTCCAAGAGTCTGTCAGACATAGCTTCTCTAGCTCATATTTATCTTGGACACAGTATCTCACTGCCCTTCTTTATTCTTTCAGATACAACCGCAAGACGGGCTACGTCCCCACCATGTATCTGCAGCCATACATTAACCCACAGGTGCGCATGATTACTGCCCAAAAGGAGAATCGTGGTTCTTCACTAAACCTGGCTGAACTTCGGTCTCAGACTAGCCCTTCCCTGCAGGTCCCAGCCCACGATCTTAGCCGATCCCAGAGCAATCTTCTGCAACTCCCGGGTAATGGACTGCGTCTAGACAAAACCAGGTCTCGCTCAATGGACGCGATCCCAAATGCTCGAGCCAGTCCCATGGCCCAGCAGGTGCCACCCACCATCCAGGTGCAGCCCGATGAGGACGGAAGAGCCAGAAGCCTGAGCAGGGACAGTGAGAACAGTGAGATGAGCTTCAGTGATGACGGCAGCTCCTCAGGCAGCGAGTCCCTCAGTGCCAGCACCACGGACATCCGGCGGAGTCGCACCCCGCCACCCATAGTGACCGACCGGCTGAGTCCAACCAGTGCCACTGAAGGCAAGCTAACACCCAGCACGTCCGACCCCAACATGTTCAAGCTGCCTAGCAGCCCCAAGGTGCCTCCCAGGCCTCAGGCGCAAGAGATTCTCAAGCGTTGCACCACTGTCACCCGGAAAAATGTCTCCAAGAATCTGCAGTCACCTCAGCTCGAGCTCAGTTCTGTTCACAGCCGGTAAACAGAGCTTTGGGATGTTGTTCTTTTCAGAATCCAGAAGCCAGATCTGGGCAGGATATTGGCCTGGTAGTCAGTGCTGACGCTGCCACTGTGGTTGAGTTGTATGTGGGCAGCAGAAGGTTCCAGACAGGTGTTACAGATTCAGGTCAGCGTGTGATGAAAGAGAACCAGCTGCTGAGGTCATAAAATGATATTGCTGTAATATTTCAGTGTTCATTTACACCTTTTCTGCTTTAATGAGCGGTTCTAATCAGTATGTTACAGCATTAGGCTCACAGGCATGTTGATTAGGCAATAAATAAGATCATATAATTCTCTCCAGCATTAGAGAAAGCATGTTTTCTCTATTTTTGAAGTATAGTGTAAATCGTCGCTGTCCGATGTAAAACATGTATTTTCAAAAGGGTGAATGCAAACATGTTCTTAAGTTAATGTAAAATAGTTTATTCTAAGTAGTTTATTCTAAGTAATTTAGATTATTTCTGTTGGTCCATTAATCCAGAATTATTTACACAGTGTACAGAGCAGCTACAGAGTTCAAACCATGCAGACAAAAATAAAAATGGACAAAAATGGAGATACGTATTTTTCATTGGACAGCAGCAAAATACTGCTTTGTTGTACCATAGCTTTTGCATAATTTCTTTTGTCATAATTGCCCCCCACCTTGTCGAATAGCACGGACTAACTCTCTTTTCCATACTGGAAATCCAGTGTTGTGCCTTATATGCATTGTTTACTGTACGTATTGCTTCTCAGCATCAATACTGTAAATAACAGTGCCTCAGTGTGTCAGGCTGTGTTTAATTATTTATAGTTGGCTGTAGACCAAACAGCATTATTTAGTACAATCAAAATGTCAAATCATGTTTAATAAATTAAATATGCAGCATGTCAGACTCAAAACTTTGTGAAAGAAATAAAGCGTTTTCATGTTGGTAAAACTGAGAACATAATCTGGTCTGTTTGATCATTTTCTTATTTGATTTTCTAAATGACATCTTAAACTTTATTAACTCTTTGGAGGTTTAAAAAAAAAAATAGCACAGAAAGGCCAAGGATTGATTACAGCTTATATGTTGGTTTATGTCATATCTTATGACATATGACTTATATGTCAAATCTTTAGATCATCTCTTTGGACGCTGGGAATGACATCAAAGCAGCCAGGTATGGCTCGTACTCCAGTCTCAGACTTGAATACATCTAAATGTTTAAAACGTATGCTAGCACGGATATCCCAAGGACTGATTACTCTTAACAAGGCTGGTGTTACACTTGAGGTGAAAGTTTGCTCAGTTCTGAATGCAATCCAGTAGGAAAGCGGTAGCTATTAATTATTGATTTAAAAAAATATATTTATTATTAATTTTTTTATTTCTTTAAAACACTTTCTTTTTAAGAAAGCTTCTTTAAAGCTTTTATTTCTCTCTATGTGCTTTATGTTAAAGCACCTTGGTTGCCACTGTATATTAAAGAGGCCATACAAATAAACTTACCTTGCTTACAGTAAATCTACAATTTCAGAAATGGAAAGTTGTTCACACAACGTGTGAAATAGCATGCTAAAATTAGTTTTTTAAGCAATTTTAACATAACAATTTTAAGCAATACGAACATAGGCTAGGATAATTAATGCAGTTCCTTATCCAACCAAATGTGTTCAGCATAAATGCTTTCGCTATGTTTACTACAGACCCCCATCCCTGTAACGTGTGTTGACAACTGGGAAAGTGAGAGAAAAACATACTTTCTGCTTACAAATTTCTATTTCGTCCTCGTCCAAGGAGCAACTCAGCTAAAAACCAACATAAAAACCAATACACGTTTGCTAACGTTGCTAACAAACAGGACTGGTACTAATGTCACCTAAGTAAATGCATGCCAACATATTGTTATGATTTTTATAATAATAATAATATATATATTTTTAAATGTATGTCATTTTAAATAATATAGTATATTATTTAATATAAATTAATAATAATAAAAAACAAAACAAAACAACAACAACTAAGCATTATCCACAAAACGTCCTGCTTTTAAACAGGTGTACTGTCGAGTTGTGCTACCCAGCGATATGCGCTACTGAGCGGCTCTGCGCATGCGCTATTAAAAAAAAAAAAAAAAAAAAAAAAGGTTTTCATTTTTTTTATCATGATAATTCTGTTTTCTCGAGTGCAACATACAACCTGATCTTACTGCTAATATTTGATTGAGTGTTACAAAAATAAAAATTGCATTTCGAAAAAAAAAAATACAAAAACGTAATTTTTCTAGTTACCGCAGTTAACTGCTATTTACCCTGATATGGTGGTTTATGCTACACAGATGTCGTTCCTATACTTCTACTGGAAAGTAGCCTATCGAAATATATTGCCTACTGTTTTTTTAGACAGCTTTAGAAATTTCAAGCCATGTGACTTTTCAATCCCAGTTATGCTAATTCCCCCCTTGTCTAAGCAGCAATGCTGTCCATTAGTCTATTAGAAGCAGCCCTGCAGAGGACCATGAGGGGCAATCATTCTTAGGAAGATGAGGAGAAGCCCTGCTGAGGAACATAAAGAGCAGTGAATATGAATATGGGAATATGAGGAGCTCCCCTACTGAGGGACATGAGGGAGAAGTACTCCTCAGGGAAATGAGGAGCAGCCATGCTGAGGAACACGAGGTGCAGTACTGCTTACAAAGATCAGAAGCAGCTCTGTTAAAAACATGAGGATTTATGCTACCCAAATATCGTTCCTATAGTTTTAGTTCTGAGAAGTATATGAATTTAGTTTAATATCTATAAATATACATGGTAGCATGTGTTGACGATCAATAGAAAAATAACAGCTGAGGGAAAAATGGTTCCAGGCACTCAAATTGGCTGCCATGAGCTATGCTGATCAGTTTCTGATTGGTTTTTGGAGAGGATTTAATACACTTACATTCACTTAGAAGACCAACAAAATGTCATTTAAAGCATAAAATTAGCATAAGAATTTAGTTGTATGTAAATAAAGTAAAATAAAAAATAAAGTGTTACCAAATGAACATCTACAGTTCTGGAGTGCCCCAGTAATACACCCAAAACACCAGTAGCAGTGACAGAAGAGACAGGGGAACTCAGAGTAGGCCTAGCAGGCTGCTGATGATACCCAACAGTCCATCATTGGCTCTCCCACTCCACAACACACCCTGGCTTTGCGCCATCTTTCCTTTTCCCCGATTACACAGACATGCCACTGTTACATAGCTGACACTTCTAGAAACATTTTTGTTGTTTTGAAGAGCCAAAGAATTGCACAACCTTCAACTTTCAAAGTCGAGGAACAACAGAGCGCGTCAGCGACACTGAACGAACCGGTTGTGTTGTGCAAGATTAAATAATACAGAAAAATGTAGTGAGGGATATGAATCAACACTTGCAAATTCACATTTTGATCATGTCCATGTTTACTTGGTTTTGGGGCTTCATTTTTTTCCATTTCTGAGTGAGGCTCTTAAATATACCAGATACCTTTGATTGCAGTTTGGCAGGTGACCCTCTTTATAAAGTTGTGGCTTTCACCTGATTGCTTGCCTTTCGTCTCTTGTCTGCCTTTTCAAGGATGGCTTCCCCCCTATGAGTCTTGATTCCTCCCATGGTTTCTTCCTCCAGCCCTGATGGAGGTTTTCTTTGACACTGTTGCCTTGGTTTGCTCACTGATTTGTATGGGAAAACAACTGAGAGCTATATGGTGATAGTGATAATGAAAGTGATAGAAAATATAGTGATACTAATTTACTATTTATGGCTACTTTGTTGTTGGAATAAACAGATGTAGACCACTGTGAGGTGGGCATGGAAACAGATGTTTTTTTTTCATATATTTTATATATTGTGTAGTGAACTCCCCTTACTCACTGAACAGCCTGCAGTTCCTTCTCAATCTCCTTCCCACTTCTTTTGCTCAGAGCATTTACGTTTTATAGCAGCGGCCGAGTGTTTGTGAAAAAGAACATTTAGAACCCTTCTCAACAAATATAGTTAAAAGGACAACAACAGTTGTTAGAAAAAGAAAAAAAGTCTACACAGCTGTGGTGGTCATTCAGTCAATGCGTATGTCTCGCACTCACACTTTGAATAAAACAAATCTCCAAAATGACCAACATATGGCTACAAAGTGAACAGGCTTCTCTTTAGCATTGGAGACATTTCAGATGAAGTTTAATACCTACAGCAGTATTCATACACCAAATAGATCATTTTAAAAAGCAGATTTTATTTAAAATCCAATTACATCTCATTTAGCTTGCAAGATGTTTTTTCTTTCTTTTGCATTTCAGAACAAGACAGAACAGGTGTAGGGCTTTTCTTTCTTCTTCTTTTTTTTTTTTTTTTTTAAACAGGTACAAATAATGTCCATCTCCCCACAATAAGACAAGGCAACCATTCAGCAACTAACTCAATGTGTGATGAACTGTCAGACACTCAATGGACTGCCATTCTGCTGTCCACAGAAGGAAGTTCCTGGATGTTCTCAGCCATCAGAGCAGTTCTTTCGGTCTACAGTACTGTAGCCCAAAGCTGTTTTTCCTCAACCTATTGGCGAATGTCACTCACCTTGCCTCAGTCAGTATGCAGGGGGTGGGGAATTTAGTAGACATTTCAATGACATTTTCCTCATCCGAGCTCTCTTCACTAGACACATGGCCTGTGCTTTTGACCCCATTTGCCCTGGTCTCTTTCCTGACCTGTCTGCCAGTTGCACTTTTGGAGGCGCTGATGCTCTCTGCATCCTCATTTTCTTCATCACCGCTGTCTGGTCCCTCATTGCTCTCTTCGTCATCCTCGTCTTCCTCCTGCTGATGGGCTGCAGGGGTGTTTTTTTCCTGCCCAGGCTGCTTGTCTACTATGAATATGCCCTGTGGACTGGTATCCATCTCTTCTCCTTGTAGCTCCCCTCTGGAGAAAACAGAACATAATAGTTAATAATAATAATAATAATAATAATAATCATCATCACGATTATTATTATTAATAATGACTGGTGTGCCTTAGCACATTTTCCACTTTGGACCAAGACAAAATGAGAAGAAACCTTTATACCCATATTAAACTACTGTCCATACTCCTCACCAATTTCACCTACCACAGGAACCACTTGGCAACATGCCAAGAGCCACCTGGGATACCACAGAACAAAGCAACTCCATAATAATAACCTAGCAACAACATATCAACCACTTGGCCTCACCTGGAATACTATAGCAACCACCTGAAATACCACAGCAACTACCTAGCAGCACCATAGCAACCACCTGGAATGTTAACAACTGTCTAGCACCACCTAGTAAGACCTTTGTGACCAATAAGCAACGTATTAGCAATCATCTAGCAATTTAATTCAGTTAGAAACCATCTGAAACTACCATAGAAACAACACAATAACCATCTAGAAACCAATTGCAACCACTTGGATATGTTATCAACTGTCTAGCAAGCACCTAGCAACCGCCTGGGATCCCTTAGCAATCATATGGCAACACTATAGTAAGCACTTTTGTATTGTTGGCTACAAAGAAAACAATATTTTTTTAGAATATAAACTAAACATAAAAAGGAATATGAAGCAAACAACAAAAAAACTACATCATCCATAGTGAAAAGTGTACTCTCAGGGCAGAGCTGTGTTTGCACTAATGACATATGTGTCTTAATTATATCATACGATCATACGAACCATCAGCAAAAAGATCAGAATTAAGTTAACAATACAGCTTAATGTCAATGTAAACAGAACTTGTTCATCAGTGTTGACTTCGATGAAAATGTCGTATATTACTATAGTATAGATTCTATAACCAATATTTACATTTTTGGTCAAAACAATATCACCTTGCAGGCTTTCCCTGTGATAAGCATTTTAAAAGAAGACAAAACCACAAACGTGTTCTACTACGCGTAGTCTGTGATAGCAATCACAAAGCTCCATTGTGCCCAAACAAGAGCTGCTTCATGGGTCATGTAGAAGGATGTTTAATCTGTGTTCCGTGTGGCTGAAGAGAATGGCATTCATGCTTCCTTGGAGATTAAATCTTACTCTGGTGCAATGGTTGACTAACAGTCTACGTGCAGAAGTTGGCAGTACTTATGTTCTCATCTATGGCCTTTAGCTGACTTCCGGAATTTCAGTCATTTAGTCCCTGCTCAAACAAACACTTTTCACGCAATATATAATGTCTTATATATATAAAGGCAACATTTTTTTATCATTTTAAACCAAGGTTCTAACTGTGGATCTCATATACCATATTATCATACGTCACTTGTGTGCACTGTTTTTTTTTGGTAGATCTTTTTTTTTTTTCATGCCTTTAGATCCACTAGCATACTGGCAAAGACAAGGTTGCTGACGGCAATTTTACTGATCAGTCTTAAATTATTATTGATCATTAAGAACTTAACTTAAACATCTTTCTCTAAAACAGATGACCTCCAGATGAACCCTGCTCACCTGTCCTTGCCTCCAGTCACTCGCATTTTCTGCCACATGTAATCCAGGAACATGGAGGACTGCAGCAAACGGCCGATCCTCTGCATGTGCCTCTCTGCAAGGTGAAGTCAGAAAAATCTGTTAGAGCAGTAACTGCCAAAACCTGCTTATGGATTCAGTGGTAATTTGCTCTCTGTGGATTCCCAACAGGTTGCCACTGTCACTCGCAGCTGTTCCTGATGATTTTGCAGATATGTTTACAAGGCATAAAGAACAGTGAGAAACTGAAAGCCTTAAAGCATACGCCACTCCCTTTGATTTCTAAGATGAAGGATGGCTTTGTGAACCACATCTGAAGAAATAATGTTACAGTTAATGACTAAATGATGCTTTCCTTAGCTTTGAAAGTTGGCTATAGTGTCCTGGATTTTGAACCATACCTTTTGTAGTGTAGATTATGTGAAGATTATGCAAAATTTTAATGAGCTTATTAGCTCTTCAGCTCCCCCTACAGTTTGGGAACGCAATTCATTTTCTCCCCACTCATGTAAACACAAGTCACGCTATGAGTTTCCCCTTGTAGACCACTATAAATGTCCAATAAACCAATTAATGAGAAAAGGCCTTTGGTTGTTCCAGTTCCAAACAGCTAGATCAAACAGCCACATATGCGTGTCTCACTGACCGGTGTAGGGGATAAGGCCCTCCAGGTGTGTGCGTGCTCCCTGGAACTGCAACAGCTCCGCTGGGCTCAGGTGGGTCAGCAGCACCTGCAGCACGGCTTGGGCGTCCAGACAGCTTCTTGCATTTGTGTTCCACACCACACAGTATCGCAGCAGAGACTCTATAAACAGATGCAAAAACTGTCACACAACACGTTCACATTCTGAGGCTACTTGACGACTTCTTATAGAAAAACTCTGTAAAACCCTACAGTTCATATTTGATTCCTACAATACAGGATTAACACAGGGACCCAAAACTGTACTCCTGTTATACAGCTTACAAACTTTTTCTGTAGCAGCTGAAAGTCTTTCAGTTCTCATAGTTCACATTTTTTAATTCTTCGTGGGTCGTCTTGCATGCACAGTTTGTTTACGATTATACACAAATGTTCTATGAGGTTAAAGTCAGTCGGTGAGGGCCATTCCAAAAGCTTTAGCTTGTGTGGGTCTCTTAAGGTCGTCCATAGTAGCCATCATCTTGTTGTTGAAGCCATTCGGTTTTCGGATTTAGCTTTTTATCTGATTATTATAAGTGTATCCAGGAGTTCCTGTTTTTTTGTGGAATCCATCTTCCCTCCAACCATGCAAAAAAGCATCACTCAAAGATCACTCAAATAAGGACAGATCCACAGATATGCTTCACAGTTGGCAAGATGCCCGAGCCCAGGTTCTTGGAAGTCATATGAGGGTTTTAAACAGCCTTTATTACCACCATGTGAGAGGTTCTTCTTGGTCTTCCAGATGTCATTTTGACCGCCACTGTTCCCCTGAGCTTAACTTACCTGTTTGCAGCTTTCTGTAACACTAGCTAGGCTCTCAACCTTAGGAGGGTAAGGACCACCAGCCGTCACACCAGCTAACAGATGCCTATACCAACAAACATCACTTTTCACATCACGGCCAACTCTGCTCTCTCAGACTCTGGCCGTTGATGGCAAAGCAGCATGGCTAAGAATTAGAGAATAAGAACTTGCAACCTCTGGACCGTAGCGGAAGCAATAGACCACTTAACCACTAGGAGCCCAAACATTTGTCTCTCTTCTTGTAGCTTTCCCCTGTTGTTCCTCTTAGAGCTTTAGACAGTTGCTTACAGGAGCCCATGTTTGATATGCTTTTTTTTTTTTTTTTTTTACATTTTACTTCTAATTGTTCTTTATTTATGTATTTTTCTTGTTTATTCTATCTATTTTATTCTCCTATTCCTTTCTCATTTTCCCTGCTGGTTGAATTTCATTCCCTTTCATTCTTTCTCTTTTCTTTCTTTACTTTTTCTTTGCTTCTTCTGTATCTTCTTTTTCATGGTCTTCTTTCTTCCTCTTACTTCTCATTCTCTATTTCTCTCACACAAATTAGCTAGGGTCTAATATGTTCGGATATGAACACATCTGCTGATGCACTGATCTCACCTTTCTGGTCCTGCCGAAGCCTTAGGAGGGTCTTCTCCAGCTGCTGCGGACCCTCTTCATCCTGGCGGATTTCTGTCAACAGTGATCGAAGAGTTCAAATCAGTATCATAATAATTTGACCGGCTCAGTGTTCTTAACGCATTTCTCACTGAAACAGTGCATTTGTATCAGTTTTTATTAGGAGGCACAAACTCTAAGCCACATCATCTTTGAGCTGTTCATTGAGAAATAAATATGTTGCGTCAAATGTGTTAGTCAGTCTGCACGGACAGCTTCGGTTTCCTGCTAAGAAAGAAAAAGTGTCTTTGTTAACAGAAAACTTCTAGCTCAGGACGTTTCTCTGGAGTTTCCATTCATATCCATCCATGACTCAATGTCAACAGGAGTATTATGATATCAATAGGTAGGGGAACTTTCCCATTCTTTAACAAGCAATAAGGAACTAACCATTATAATTTTTCTTTGGTTTCTGTGAAATGGAAATGGGACACCACTAGGACATTTTAGGTGACCAGGAATCTTCTGATCACCAAACAAATGGGTAAATTTGCCCATCGGTAGTCCTCGGTATGTCTGCTAACAAAATGTGCACTAACCAATAATCTAGGAGCTAAACCATGTGACCAAAAAGTAAAGCCAAGAAAAGATACTAGTGGCCACCCAAGATAACAGATAAGCTGTGGACACTGCATTTAGAAAAAGTGCAAAAAGTGCTACAGCAGGGATTTACGTTCAAGCTGCAGATGTTCCACATCCTACCAGTGAATTCGGCTGGCCTGTTTCCCATTAGGGTCACTTTCCTGAACCTTCTGCAACATTGCTATTCCAGGTAACCAAGTAGCCACTTAATGTGCATTGGCACTGGCACATTGGCACTAGAAACTGATGCAAACTGAAACGAGCGAGCTGGCAAGGCTCCCAAAAATGACAAAGATTCCTTTCTCCATTTCCATAGTCTACTCTAGTCTTGAAGGAAAAGCATGACTTACTCGGAATCTGAAAGCTAGTTGCCTGACCTGTTTGACTAGTCACCTTTAGCCACGGAAACCTTCCAAAAAATGTAGGCGGCACAAAAAGAGGCGCAGTTCCATTACACTTCTTCCACTGCCTGTCAAACTGATACCGTTCAGCAGTAACTCAACCTGGGCTAGTCCTCAGTTAGAACAGATCCCCATACCTTTGATGACCCTGAGGACAGTGTGAGGTTGGTCCAGAGAGATGGCAATGCCCAGAGCCTTAAGGTATTTCTTCTCATGGATCAGATTGGACAACTCTTGCTGCCTGAAATGAAAAGTCACATCATTTAAATCTATTATGATGATTACATTACATGTGGAACAAGTGTTTTAAAAAAATGGGGTGTACAATACACCTCATAACTCATACATACTAATGTAGATCAATAATAGGTCAAACATTTAAATGGAATTAGAAACATTAGGAAAGTCATCAGATCAGATGGAAGAATTTTTTTTTTTCCATAGGGTAGAGTTGAGTATTTTGTCGGTGAAATGGTGGGCAGATTGTTGGCACTGATTGTTTGCAAATATTGGTGTTAAAACAACGCAGCTATGACTGACTGGCTCTCTTTCATGATGCATTTACCCAATCTATAAAATGCACATTGTCACACAGCACTATTGCATTTTCCCCACCCCTACTTATGACACAATACTGGTACCAGGTATCTGTCGCTACTGATGTTTTTAGTCTGTGATTACATGTATCGTGATTGATATCATGTAAAAAGTCTTAAAATATTGTGACGATGTTTTTACCATATCGCCCAGCCCTACTAGAAAAGATATTGGTAATATCAGACACATGAAACACACAGTGATTCAGTTTCCACTACTAATCAAATTTCAAGTCACCTCTGTCTGAAAACTAAAACCAAACATTTTTGATGTTTTCTTTATGTAGGACTTATCAAACCCTGATAACTGAGCCAACACAACAACATACACAGCTCCCAGCCAGCAGGGAGATGGAATCAAATGGAATTAAACCTGTAAGGATTTGTCATTTGTTCCTGCTATTTTATTTCTTCTCTTAAAACAAGTTAGAAAATTTGTATTTAAGGGTATTTAAAAAAATGTAAAAAAAAAAAAAAAAAACCTTGTTTGCGGTAATTATGCTTTTATGCTTGGATGTATTCTGGTCTTGCAGCTGCCTTTGACTGAAAATGTTATAAGAAAACAAGCATAAAACATTGTCTTACTTGTGTCTGTGTATGGCAAAAAAACATACACAGCATATACAATCTATTACACCTATAGCCAGTCCAAGGACACTAAAAGTCCATAATTTTCCAGATGAAAGACTGCAATACAAGAGACTTTGAAAAGTGACAAGCCAGACACTCAAAATACAACTAACCCAAGACTAACCAAAATAAAACTAACCAAAATACTGAGTAATAAATACATACATCACATTTACATCACATCTAACTGTTGCCATCATTATTTCACTTTAAGACATGAAATTCTGGGGAAGTAAGACTGATTAGCTGCATCAGTGGCAGTAATTAATTTTTTAGGAAAATCTGCCTTGACCTCTCTGTGCAAAAAATGGTGGACAAGCTTTACATGATCATGAACAGCCACTGCTGTGTTCACCGGTGGAACGAAACAACCATAGTTTAAGCAAACCTACTTTAGGATCTGATCCTCCTGCTTGGCCTGCTCTTCTGCTTGCTCCTCCTCTGTAACGTCCTGGAGAGACAGAGAGACCGGGTTAGCGTTACAGTGACAAATAACTAACTGGGGCTTGTTTAACACACGCAGAATAAGGTTTTATTGGTAGAACAGTATTTGATTAAAGCAGTGGTTTGGTTAAAATCGACGCTACACAATTTACTTCGTAACTAAAGCTCACTCAATCTGCCAAGACATGCCTGGAGTCTAAAGCTAATAGAGCCACCAGGGTAGCACTTTGCACAGTGCGTTACTAAATTATTACATGTTGGTTTCAAACAAACTAATGATCAGCAAAAGATCTGTTTTGGTCTCCGACACCAAAAAGGTGACCAACTAGACTGAAGGTAAAAACAGCAGCACTGCTGTGTCCGATCTACTCATACCAGTGCAACATACACTAACACACCACCACCACGCCAGGGTCACTGCAGTGCTGAGAATGACCCACCACCCTCAAATAATACCTGCTCTGCAGTGGTCCGGCGAGGTCCTGACCATAAACGAACAGGGTGAAAGGAGGCTAACAATGTATGCAGAGAGACTACAGTCTGTAATTATATATCTATGCAGTGCTCCTGTGTGGTAAATGGAGCTAATAAAGTGGACAGTTAGTGTGAAAACAAGGATGTGGGCAGTGTGTGTGTGTGTGTGTGTGTGTGTGTGTTTATATTTGATATCATATATATGTAGACATATTTACCAGTGAATCTCACTGTTCTTTACATTGCATCAAATTGTCATGATGAATCGACCAACAGAATGACCAAAACAAACGTATTTCCTTGCTGCACAGATTACTCAGGAGGATGCAGTGGGACATTTCTTGTCAAGCATCACAAAAACAGTTTTCCTGAGAAAATTAATAAGCAATCCGGCTTCCGTGTTATCAAAGTCATTAAACTGTCTACCTTGCACAAACACTCCTTGGCCATGTAAATGCACCTCTTCCTTTTCTAATCATTAAACCATGGGCTCTCCTAAACATATCACTGCTTCCTAGGGCTGAATCAAACTGGAGAAACACATTGTCACACTGTGAAATATTAGATTTCTAAACAAGGAGTGAAATGTTTACACAGATAAGCTAATTAGCACTCCAGCGGCAGAAAAGGTGAGGTCTTAATCAAGGCAGATATTTCATAAGCCAACAATATATTGTGCAGCCATAAAGGTCACTGAAGGTCACAGTTTTCACACCTAAAAGACAACAAAGGTCTGGAACAAAGTCTGAACCAAGGTTCATGTTTTTGTTATACTGTATACATTTGGTAGTTTCGGTTTCACACTGCAGTTTAGCGAGCACACTAAAGAACTTTGCTACGTCCTATTACCTCCCATGCGGGCTACAACTCCCTACACTTCATGGTTTGTAGAACGGTGTGTGTCCAACGTTGGGGTGTTGTCAATTGTGCAAGCCGCTTTTCTGGGTGCTGTGCCAAATTCTGGCGCCTTGCCAGGACCCACTTCTTTTGAGTGTACATGCATCATGCAGCAAAAGGAGTTTAACAGGTTACCATTGGATTCCTTATTATTTGTGTTTATAAAAAGGGTTAACCTACAGTTACAGAAGATACAGAAATTGCACACTGCTGCGTAATGCACATGCATGAAAGGTTGACTTTGGCACAACAACGGTTCATCTTCTATCATTTAATGGGTATTAATGACCTCCCTTTTCACATTGAAAATGAACCAAACCATGTCCAGACCAGACTACCTCTTTTGGCCAGATCAAATTTTGATCGTTCGGTCCAGCATCTGCATAGACTCACCTTCCAGACTGTGATGTTGGAGTCAGCGGATCCAGTTAGCATCAGGTCATCCTTACTGCTGCCATGCAGAGCCCACACTTTATCCTGGTGCGCATCAAAGGTTTTTACGCACTCATTGGTTTTAATGGTCCACAGCTTTACAAGGCCATCTGACCCCCTAAAAAGATGGTGAGAGACAGACAGAATGAGAGAGAGAGAGAGAGAGAGATCATCACAGACTCTTCTTCATTAGCTAACCACTCAACCTTCCCCAAAAAGTGCACACAATTTGCATCAAGAAAACATTTATTTCCAGCCATGTTCACAACAGGAAAGAGATTAAAATATAACTGTAGATCCTTCTCTCTACAGGTAGGAGTGGAATCAGCACAGGAAAACCTTTATCAGTTTCATGTGTTAAACAGTACCATGGAAGTGAGATAAGAGATTGTTATGCTTTGAGCATTTAGAGGTGCTCTACTGTAAGTAAACAGAAGGGAATGTATGCGGCTTACCCAGAAATGAGCTGTGTTCCTCGGCTGACGAAAATAATCTTCAGTACAGATGCATCATGCCCCTCGAACGTCTGGAGAAAATAAGTGATTTATGGTTGAAAGATACCAAAAGGTACTACAATACCCAAAACCACTGTTTGCAGCAGAATGTGCTCTGGCAATACTAAAGCCTGGATCACACATACACCAGCCTTTGCATGGTGATGAACATGACTGCTTCAAGTTTGCAAATGTTGGCCACTCAAAAAGGCATCATTTGCGCTGAAGAGTGGTGTAGCAGGGTTTATAGCAGAAACAGTCCCTATATATATGGCATTCTACAAACAGATGAGGTGCATTAAGCACAAGGCCGCTAATAAGCAGTGAAATCTCAGATATAAAACCCTATAAGTGTGAAATGCCAACGCATGTGCACACGAACTCTAGCAGCAACACTGCTGCCCTCTCATGCCATGCAAAAGCAGCATGTCTAGAACAAGTCTAAGAGATTACAGTCCAAAACGACCTAACTGACATAGCTATATGTATTTTGAGGCCAGCAGTAAGACATATGGACATTACTCACACCCTTTCTTTCACCATGCTTGTTTACTTGTTTACCATGAAACTGCTGCTTTACACGCTCACCTCCCCATTTGATTTACCTTGAGGCAGCTGAAGTCATGTAAGCCCCACAGCTTGATTGAGCCATCAGCAGAGGCAGTCGCCAGGACTTGGTCCACAGGGGAGAACTGGACACACCAGATTCCTCGGCGGTGACCCCGGAAGACCCCGAGCAGGCTCATGTCCGTCAGGGACCACAGCTTGGCAGTACGGTCCTGAGATCCCGATGCAAAGAGCTTATCATTGGGCGAGACAACCACACTGTTCACATCCTGAAGAAAACAGAGAGGAAAAAAAAAGAAAAGAATGAATAACAGTAAGCAAAAGACAATGCTGAGAGTTTATGGAAAATTAGAAAAGATATTTTTATGGCTTATAAAATAATGATGTTGTAAGTTAAGTCAAATATCTGAATTTAAATACTGGTTCCAGTGCACAGCCTGAAGACTTTACTAAAATATCAGCTGGAAGTGCTAAACAAAGCCTTCATTGTTTAATAACACCTGACACCACTTCCTTTCTGCACTTTACTTAGGGCCAAGAATAACTTTCTATGGAACCCCAATGACTCATAGCCAAGAAGAGGAGTGCTGACAATGATTGACCTTATCGTGGGCTTTCTCTGTGATCCGTGCAGCGAGTTGAGCCGGTTCTTCGCCCGCTGCAGGAAGATTTTCAGGAAGATCCCACATTTTAACAGTGCAATCCTGACTGCCTGACACCAGGAAGGCCTTTTTTAATCTGCACCCAGAGAAAGGGAGAGAAAGTAACATGAGACCTGTACAAATGAATTCAGCCACAAGATTGCACAATTCAGTGATTTCCCTGATCATTAATCAGAAATCCCACATTTCTGTCCACTTTGTTTGTTATTATGTAAACCTGTTCAGTAAATGCGAACTTCAGGAATGTTCTAGTGTGAGTCAGGAATGTTTTAGCTTAAGTTTTAAGTACCAAACTGATTTGCAAGAATTTGTTTTCTGGTAATTACAGGAACGAGTGTTGCACCTCATGCAATAGGAGAGTTATCGGAAGTGCAGAGTGATTTCTGAGTACAGTTAGAACCTGCAACCTCTGGGTTTCCAGCTCATCTTTCCTACCACTAGCCTACCACCCACCAACCAGTAGCCCTCTTTTCTTTGCTAAACATAACTAATCATTTTGCACATCCAGTTGCTAGTAGTTGTCCATCTGGACTGACAAAGCCAAGGACAGCTGTCTGTCTGTCTGTGTGTGTGTGTGTGTGTGTGTGTGTGTGTGTGTGTGTGTGTGTGTGTGGCGGGGGTAGGTAGGATATTCCATGAACATGAATTTCTTGTAATTATAGGCATTTTAAGTAGTAAGACATGTGACACATGACTACACATGACAACTGCATTTCATGCACATTATTTCATACTTAAAACAGCTCATCAGCTTTTATATCTGACCTGGAACAGGAAACGGAACCCACAGCATTTGAGTGGCCATGACCCTGAGCCACGCAGTGCACATGCCCAGTTTCAGGGTCCATCCTCCAAACCCGAACACTTTTATCCTACACAATAACACAACCTCATGACTGGGGTGATGTGATAATGCACCATGCACAACAGACATTCCATTGATTCTGCAATACCATCTGCAGTTGCACTGTTCACAAGCAGCCAACACCTCAGCTACCCACTCAAAGGGGGCATTTCACAAAGAAAGATTTAGTTAGATAGTTAATCTGTCAGAAGAGGAGGAATTTCTTCAATTTTCCTTGAATATTTGTCTATTTTCTGCTGTTTTTGTCCAAGTTAGTCTGATTATAGAAACTGTTCATTAAAAATAGCAATTTTACTTCTAATTACTATTGTGTATTAGCACGTCTTACCCAAGTTGTGAGGCTATTTTAATTATAGAAACACATCTTATCGGCCAATTTTCAGCATTAAGAGACATGAATTGGATTGTGACATTTCTATTACTGAGGAGAAAAACTGGAAAGCTTGTTTAAAAATAAATAAATAAATAAAAAGGTTAAACTGCTGTCTTACCTTTGCACAGCTTGCAAACATGGAGCACTTTCTGAACACGTCAAGGGACAGGACAGTGTCTACACAACAAAACACAAACAGCTCTTACTCAAACATGCATACACTAATGCTTTCTTTAATAATCAATAGCTTTCTCAAACACCTAAGATGTACCATCTACACACACACAGACTCAGAAGGTGTTGAGCACAGAGCACTGCGCCACCTCACAGGTCTACATTATATTAACAAACTCTCATAATGCATAGAAGTGCTGCCACCTGCTGGATTTTACAGACCTGTGTGTCCGTAGAGAATTTGGCAGCTGCTGGTGGCCAGCTCAAACACCTTGAGTTGCGAGCTGTTAGTGGCCACAACGATATGAGTGTCATCCTTCCCCAGGAACCTCACATCCAGGATATCATCATTGTAGCCCACAAACTAAACGTGAAAGAAGACCATATAAACATCAAGTTGTTTTTCTCTTCGGGGGTTTAAAGTGATAGATTAGTAAGCAGCATCACAATTTAAAATATTATAAGTAATCGATTATAAATAAGTTACATTTAAGAAGGTATGTTTGAATATATACACAATATGGACAAAAATATTGGGACACCTGCTTATTCATAGTTTCTTCTGAAATTAAGTGTATTAAAAAAAGGGGGTTATCCTGCTTTATCCTGCTTTTGTTGGAGTAACCGCCTCTACTGTCCAGGCAAGACCTTCTACTAGATATTTAAGTATTGCATTCAGCAACAAGAGCATTAGTGAGGGCAGGATGTTGGATAATCACCACCTCACCAACTATTCTTTAAAGTACTGGATGGAGCACAATCATTCCAGAGAACTCCACAGCTCAATGCTGGGGGGGGCTTTATACCCCTCCAGCCCACGCCTGGCATTAGGCAAGGAGCTATTAGGGTTATGTTTATGAGTCCTTTTCTATTGGCAGTACTTCTCTACAGGGACTAGACAAGTTTTATGTGTGCATTTGCACATCTGTGTCAGCAATGGATGCAACTGAAAGTAGCTGAATGGATTCATTAGAAGGGGTGTCCACACTTTTGGACATATAGTGCGTTTTAAAGTGGTAATAGAAATGCTTCAAAATGACTTAAGTTATTTTCTGCCTTCTGTAAAATTGCTCTTTTAGAAAGTTGAGTTTTTTTTGCATGAAAGCAATATGTATCTATTAATGCATCTGTAAAATGATGATAGGTTGACAAACAAAGTCCATCTGAACCACTTCCTGGCCTTTCTCCCCCACTGTTATAACTAAGGAACAACTAGTTTCAGACTAGTAATCCTTCGGGTGTAATAAAAGTTAGGCACATAAGGGGTTAAACAACTGCAGATGAACTAAATCTGTTCTAGGGTCAGGGATTTACAATTATAACTAACTACTCTCTGTGCTATTCCTGCTTTATCAAGAGTTGAACGTGCATTACCCACCTGTTGCTGCACACTCAGAGAGGGCAGCTGGTAAAGCAGGATGTTGTGCTCAGCAGTGACAGTGGCCAGGCGATTGGACAGGGGCATGGGCAAGCAATACACCAAACTGAGAGGATCCCCATCAGCCTGCTCTGGATCAGAGATGGGAGCACTGGGTAGTGTCTGTGTGAACACACAGCGTGCTGAACTGGACTCCCAGACCCGCAGAACACCTGGGGAGGAAAAGAAGACAATGAGTAAATGGCATAATTTCAGGAGATGATTTTTAGATATACTCTCTAAAACACTCAATATTCACACAACTGCCATCTTCTTGAACAAAGCCAGGGAAATAAACATAGTAATGCGGGTCAGTTCTGTACAGAAGAGCTGCTGGCTTTAGAAAAACAGGCTGCTGCAGTGCCTACCTTTAGTGCCGGCAGTGACAAAGTGCAGCTCTTTACTTTTCACCCCGAGCTGGGAGTAATCCTCATTTTCAGGGAGAATGACGACTCCTTCCACAGCCTTATTTAAAAGAACACAAATTCACACAGTCAGTAATGCGTGATTCATTTCCATAACCAGTTTTTATGGTTATGGCTATTTTATGGTTATTTTACTGTGCAATATAGACTCAGATGTTTAGATTTGACATATTGG
Source organism: Salminus brasiliensis (assembly GCF_030463535.1). Lineage (NCBI taxonomy): Eukaryota > Metazoa > Chordata > Actinopteri > Characiformes > Bryconidae > Salminus > Salminus brasiliensis. The sequence goes on along the minus strand of NC_132889.1, from coordinate 26,326,932 downwards.
TTTGAAGTTTTTGAAGCAGCATTAACAGCAGACCCACCTCATAGACAGGAACAGTCCTCTGAACATTCCTCTCTTTCAGATTCCACACTGTGCAGATTTTATCTCGGCCGGAGCTGAAATCAAATACAGCGTGGCTTAGCTCAAATATTCATGATGGAAGAAAAGGTGAAGGACTGGAAGCAAGCAATCCACATGCACTACAGCACCATTCACGCTGATTCTACCGCATCTGGCTGGCATGTTCACATCTAGCTTTTTAAACACACAAGTGACAAGCCAATATATTTACTGTACAGTAAATATATTTAACTATAACTGGTTTTGCTTCAACTGGCTATTCTGTTGGTGCAGTATACCTGACTAGTGTGTGGCCATCAGGGGAGAAGGCAAGGGAGGTGACAGCGCTGTAGTGGCTCTCCAGTACACAGATGCATTTGCTGGTGCGCAGGTCCCAAATGCGGATGCCGCAGTCCATTGAGGAAGAGAAAAGCTGCAGCAGGCTGATATCCGGATGGAACTCAACTAAACTGAACAGGGCAAAAAAAATGTAAACACAGGTTTGAGAAGAGTTTGATGGTCACATATAGCCAAATGTGCACAAAATGAACACTGCTGGTAGTAATAATAATAATAATAATAATAATAATAAAGAATAATTAATATTAAATAATTAAGAATACTGCTGTACAAAATCACAGCTACACATCCACATTAGGGCACCATGATGAACAAATTCAACAACAATTTATCAGTATACATCCAAAAGCATAGACACCTGCACTGCAAAAACCAGTGATATTGACAAGTAAAAAATGAAACGCTAGATGTTGGAAGACTATTGCGAGAAGCGGTCAGGCATTGAAGAGGTCAGGCAGAAGATTTGATTATTAGTTTAAGATGCTGAAACGCTTTATACTCTTCTAGCTAATGCATAGCACTGAGCATAAGGGTCAGGGAATCTTGCACTTCCTGTACTTCACTTCTGCAATGTCATATTTCTGTTTTGTGTACATTTCTATCTTTAGGTATCAGCACAGTCTCATATTTTAGACACTAATAATTCTGCACTCATATTCTCTGTGTAGACAAGATGATAAGTAAGTCTGGAGGAGCGTGTGTTCTAAATGCTGTAAACACATGCCTATGTCAGCAATGTGGTCACCTTAAAGCAGCTGTTCTCTGCAAGTTATTTTATTACAAGGGGTGTCTGGACACTTTTGGACATATTATACGTTAGTATTGTGATCACAGTGCTGTGTCATGATTGAAATACACTTATTTAATAAACTCTATTGCAATATTACATGACTTGCCAGTATCAGAAAAGAATCCAGACTTCATTACTTACTGGACGACACCGGACGAGCCTTTCAGATTGTGTGTGCAGTACTGTTTCACTACATCCCACAGCTTTATAGTGCCATCACAACCTCCTACAAAGACACATGAAGAAGAAAGAATCCCAACATAAGAAACTTTATAATTGTGGTACCAGGTGCAGTTGACGTCCTGTGGATTCTTGCATGTCTGTGTTTTTCCTACCTGTTGCTATAAGAGTGGAGGTACAGTCGAAAGTCATGCTGGCCACAGGCACATTGTGAATGGCCCTCCAAGAACGTGTGCACTTCTCCTGCTTCCAGTCCCACTGCTTCAACAGCAGGGCCCTGCTGGCAGTCACCAGCATCTGCAACAGGAACCAAACACTGCAATTTCAAGGCCAAACCTCCACAGTTACTGAGTGGCCTGGGCTGTAACAACCTAACCTTTAATAGAAGTAAACTGAATTTAAATGTGGGAAAATACATGCTATGATTAATTTTAATTCCATGTAAGAAAAAATTCAAAACAGTCTACGTTTAAATGTGCATTGCCAATGCATTCACTTTCCCATCCCTTTGAGGGACTCCATTATTCAATAAACCTAGGCATTAAGGAGCATCCTCTCAAATTAGTACACAACAATAATCCATAAATGGGCCTATTTCTTCCTAAAGTGACTTAGGAAGAATAAACCCCAGCAGTTCCAGTCTAAGACGCATATGCTGTTAAGTTGAACCCAATCTTGACCAGAGAAAAGAATATCTAATCAAATCTGCAAATACATGTCTGGTTCCACCTTTACTATTGACAGATGAGAGCTTGAAATACCTCATCATCAGGACTCAGGGAGAATGAGGTGATATCCTCTTGATCATCCTACACATTAAAATAAACAAAAAAACAAAAAAAAAAAGACACTGTGAAAAGTAAGTCCCCATAAGCACATCCAGAAACCCATTTCCTCATCTAGGCAAACACTCTTACCTGCTCAATACTGTGAATGATTTTGCCTGTAGCAATCTCCAAAATGTTGAGTCGTGGCCCACAGGAGCAAAAGATGAACTTTTCATCGTGACTTATCTTCAGGAGAAAAAAAAAGTACAGATACAGTGTTGTGATCATGCATCATCACCACTACCTGTTACATTATCTTCCTGTACATGTCAAGCAGAACTTACCTGTACTTTTCCTCCCTTGTAGAAGGGCTCAATTTTGCTGGAGACAGCATAGCTAAAAACACATAATCATGGTTAGTGTCAACCAAATCTTTAACTTGTAATAATGGACCATTTACAAACATCTACATGGCTAGATTAATTTGATACTGTAAGTAACATGACTTCTATAGTGCTGTATAACACGCTAACCATCCAAATGAATTGCTCAGAATTGCTACATTTGTCATATACTGATGTTTGGCAGCTGTTTTAATGGGTTTCTTCCTGCTTTTTAGGCAGAGAACCACAAAAGAAGGAGGACACATTTCGCTGTACACGCTGTACAGTGATAAATACATGCACCTTTACCTTTACTCCTCTAGGTGTGGAGCTTGCTGTCTTTTTGTGGTCAGTTTTTTTCAAGACCACTTTATTCAGAACTCATGCTGCACCTAATTAAAGCTTTGGATTGCACTTAAATTTTACTTTGATTGATTGACATTCAAGCATAGTGTAGTATATGTTGTGCATTGTGCATCTAGAGTTGATTACTGACTTTTAGATTTCATAGTATCTATGTTTGAGGTATCTCTGGACTCCATTCACACTAGCTATTATAGAGATACGAGATATTTTCTGAGCAAAACACTTTTGTAAATCACTCTGGATAAACGATTTAACAAAATATCATAAATATAAACATAAAATGTAAGTTTTTTTTCTACATTTGATTTTGGGTGTGCATCAGAGACTGACAAAGAATATTCCACATTAAATTAATGAATACACTAACAGTTATCTGCCAGGGCACTTCTAAAATAATCCACACATTTTACCTCTATATAATATTTCTGCAAGATAGTACTGCTTTACTGTATCTTATAGTTCTTGTGTAGTGCGCTAACTCTTAAAGAAATCTTTCAGAAAATCCTTGACGATCAGGAAACATCTAGCCATGATGTAGTTCACACAACCTGAAGCATGCCCACAGTCATGAAAAGTTAGCCAGCATACACACAGAGATTACACACACCGCCACTGTCTCGAAAAGAGACTAGAAAAACCAAAGCTTACTTCGTTTTGAACCGCAGATTGTTGCCAGCCATGCCAGCGCAAATCCTTTCCCAACCTCGTTATAAATAATCGTATAATCGCAATATTATCACGCCTTCATTTGAGCAGACCTTCCTCCACGCATGTACATGTGTTCAAGCTCGCGTCGCACAAATATGACGTCACATAAACGCGGAGAACGTTTTCAGTGGCCGATGGTGTGGGTGAGGAGTTTTTACAGAGCATCTAAAGTATCAAGGTATATTTTATCTAGAGCTAAATCGTTCTCTCAGTTTAACTAAAGCGTCTTCGAAGCTAGAAAAATAATTAACGTAAATAACATAAATAAAAAAACGCTTTATTTCTTCTAAGACGTAAATCGTTCCCTTGATTTAATAAATTGTTTCAAAAAATAGTTTTTAGGATGGACGCTTTAGATATAGCAACGAAAAATGCATTGAATTGAGAAAACTGATGTATTCATTAATTTTTTTTTTCATTTACCATGTGAACGCTCTCTAAATATTAATTTTCCACCTATATACTTTAGGAGCTCCGTAGATTTTCGCTCAGTGAGTTTCACAGCTTTTTCGATGTCAGTCAAAAATGTAAAAATGTAAAAAAAATAAAATAAAAAAAAAGTAAAAAAAAAAATCAGTTAAAATATAATATTAATAAAAATAATAACATTTATTAAAAATATATATATATACTTTTCAAGATGCATATAATTTTTATATACTTTAGCGCTTCATTCAAAAAACACTAACTGGCTCATCCTCAGTCACCAATAACGTAGATCGTTGTTAACTGAGCCGCTAGACGTCGCTCTGATCTGTGGGAGACGCGACTCCCTCTGCGGATCGTTACGTCATGTCCGCTTTTGGTTTCATTACATACATCTTACCCACCGCTCAACGCTTCTGACCTCAGGCCGGCTGGTTTAATTGAGCTGATAAATAAGGTGCACGGATGAAGTCGGTCTGTGTGCGGTTTGGAGGTAATTAGTTATGCGCTTTGAGACTGATCCGCAGTGAACAGCCCTAAAGCAGTGTGTGTGCAGCCTGTCCGTGAGAGTCATGGCCACGCTGTGTTTCCAGAGACTGCGGACTCCTCTGTTCACACCATTCATTCTTCACAAGTCTTACGCCAGCCTGCTCCTACGAGGGAGGGCAGGATACACACGCTCAGAGCCGTCAAAGTGGGGAGCCTGCCGACTGGTAGGTCACGAGCATTTCTGTTCAGAAAGCCAACCTGCAGAATAGAGCACAGGTGTAGTGGGGCGATGTCTGATGGTGTGTTTTTTTATGATCTCTGCAGCAGTGTAGAGGGCAGCCTAAAATACACACACACACACACACACAATTTCAGCATTATCTTTAAGATGTAATGAAAGTTATTCAGAGTAGTCTGATATGAAATGCTCTATTTATGAGACACCTGATAATAAACAAACATCTGATTTTAATGCTGATAAAAGCTACAAGAAGCAGTTGCATGATGCTAGAGAGCAATTCTTTGAAAGCAAGTTTCTTTAAAAAAAAAGACCATATTTGATCTCATAACAATACGCAAGTTTCTTATCATTGTGGCTTACTATAGCATAATAATGACTTACCCTTTTGTAATAATAATAAAAAATCATATCTGTCATGTTTATGAAATGCTAAATTATTATTATAAGATACTAAGTTAGCATCATAAGATACTAAATCATTACTTTGAGCTAAGAACTTATGAGACACAAAGTAATTATTTCAATAATTAGTAAGAGGCTAATAATGAGATTATGAAGTTATGATTGATAGACTGCCGTCGAGTCACAGTTGAATGAAATGCTCAGTCTTTTAAGGAGATTATTTCAGAATTATGAGATACTAATACATTATTATCAGATACATTATTATGCTAACATAATAATCATAAACATAAACATCATAATCATGGCATACTCATGAGACATCACATGGTTAATAAGACTTATGAGACACTTATGATAGAATTATGAAGTGTTGGGACAGTTTCTTGGACAGGGCTTATTAAGCCTAGTACTGGACTGTATTTTCCTTCTATTGGAATAGCTTTTTTGCATGACTAGGCTTAATTCTTAGACAAGGTCCAGGAAACCAGTCAGTTATGTAGCTACTATTAAAGGTTAAGTCATAACTTTGAGAGATTTCAGCATAATTCTATAGTAACATTAACATTATATAGTGGAAAACATTCTCATGACTTACTAAATGGCTATTTTTTTATTCCTTCTACATGGATCCTCTCATCACCAGTGTAAAGTGAAGCCTTTTACATCAAATCACTCTGAATGAATTTGTAACGTACAGACCTGCGGTGACCCTTCCAGTAGAAATCAGCATAGCAACTGAACTTTGTTAGGTGCTGTCCTTCTCTTTTTAAGATGCTTCTAATCTAAAATAAAGTCAAGGCTAGTGATTTGAGCAATCTCAAAGATGTGCAGATGCTGTCGTAACATAGCATCATAAAATTAAACCCATAATTGAACAATTGAAATGACCTGTATACTAATATACAATAAATACTGTTGAGTGTTTTCTCCTCCAGAACTTAGTTTGTGACTGAGCACAGAATAACTGTGTGTCTGTTCTCACCTCTGCAGTTCAGGCTTGAGTGTACATGCAGAACGCCACAGTTACCCAATGTCAGAGCACTGTCTACTCTACCTCCACCTCCTTCATCTGATGGGAAGAAACTTACAGGCAAGAAGTCTGGAGTAAGTGTCTGTCCTGTTTTATATCACGCATTTTAGCAGGCTTTAATCTACAGAGGTAAAAGGTCAATGTAAAGTGTAAATAAGTTCTGCATGTGATTATAGACTATAGGCTTATAGATCACTGCTGAAACAAGTATGTTTATTAAAAATATTTGTATACTTGAAGTGACATTGTTTTAAAGCAGGCTGATGTGGGTTCTTTACCCAAAATTATTTCTATGTGTTAGATTTTAGTACACACACTCAGTATTCGACTGTAGGGCTTATTTACCCGAACCCTGGGATATCACTATTGCGATAGCGACTAACACTTTATTTGGATAGTGCACCTTAAATGCTTTCCTATGTTCTATATGCAGGTTATTTATCATACCCATATCTTGCAATTAAAAATAAATAAATAAATAAATAAACTTTAAAAAAATAAACCCTAAACTTTTTCTTAACCCTATTATGACCTCAAATCAAAACCTCAAATTAGCCTCACCAGTTAGTTCCTTAACTATTGGAATATTTGTAGATAATCTGCAGGGGGCTAAAGTGACCTTTCCAAATAAAGTGAGACCAATTTGCAAATGAAAGTCTATGTAAAAAATGTACAGTTTTTTTGAGCATTTCTATTGGTTCATTCATCATTACATGTTGTCACAATGTAAAGAACAACAACCAGATTCATATTCTGTCAAAGGTGAAAAATGGCAGAAATGGGAATGCACAAGTTTGTTGTGTGACAGCGGCGACATATTGTGCAGCCCTATATTAAAGTATAGGAGCTAGATTATATGTAGATGTTAATAGATCACTTTCTTGTATTGACAAGTCCTCTTGTTGGTTCTATTTTACAGCCAGTGACATGGAAATCCCTTGCTGTCACATTTGCCTTAGGTGGAACTCTTCTTCTGGGGATGAAATACTTTAAAAAAGAGAAAGAGGAAAGTAAGGCAATTATATTTGTTTGTTACATGCACCCCTCATGTCATTAAGATGCTATTACTGCACTTAAAGATAAGATAAGATAATATAAGATAATTCTTTATTAGTCCCTCAGTGGGGAAATTCTCAGTGTCACAGCAGAAAAGGGATAGCAAGACACTCAGATGCAAAAACGTAGATAAATTACACTATATACACAATATAAATAATAGAAGGAAAAAAGCAATAACAATATTATTTACAGATTATTTACAGATAATTGCAAATGACTCCTAATTGCACATGTTGGGGGAGGGGTATTGCACATTCCCTAAACATGTGTGTGTAGTTTAAGTGTATGTGGTCCGCTGCGAGCAGTGCTGGTTGAAATGCTTGATACGCAGAATGCTCACTGCATATTTTTTTTTTTTTGTAGTGTTTGAGAGAGAGAGGACAAAGTCTCTGGGGAAACCAGCTCTTGGAGGTCCATTCTCGCTCGTCGATCACAACAGAAAGCCTTCAAAAAGTGAAGATTACCTCGGCCAGTGGGTGCTGATTTATTTTGGATTCACACATTGTCCAGACATCTGTCCCGATGAACTGGAGAAAATGATTGAAGTCGTGGATGAAATTGGTAACGTATTCAAAAACTCTCCACAAGCTCCACTTTTTGCATATGTTGAATGTTCCTTATACATGTTTTGTTTTTAAATAAAAATGGATGTGAAAATTCAGACACAATGCATTCCCTTGGTGCATATAGTGATCATAATGTTTCCTCTTACAGATCAGATAAAGACACTCCCAGATTTAACACCGCTTTTGATCACAATCGATCCAGACAGAGATACACCAGAGGCCTTGGCCACGTATGTCAAAGGTAAACTGAACGTGGAAGGCACTGTTGTGTGTTCATTATTTTATGTAGCCCATTTTAGTGTTTATGAAACCAGAACATCACAAGGATTTCATCATGCTTCAATAAATAATTTCTTATTTTTGCAGACTTCTCACCCAAGCTGATTGGCTTGACAGGAACAACGGCACAAATCGAACAGGTCTCCAGAGCCTACAGAGTTTACTTTAGCCAGGGTCCAAAAGATGAAGACAATGACTACATTGTGAGTTTTTTTTTGATTCAGTCATTCAAGCAATGGTTGTAATTGAACATTTGGGATGGTTAATGCAAGCTTCCGAGTTTACTCAATATGATTACATTTAAACCAGAGCTCTCTAACATACAAAAAAACTCCATTAAAATGCACTATGATTAAAACATGGCAAGTTTGACTACTAGGGATGGGCAATATTAAATTTTTTCATATGTCATACTTTCTCAAAATACTACAGTATACGATATGACCAAGAATGGGGAGTAGCATAAACTGTGCAAGTAGCACGGATGGCCCAATGTTTACCTAAATTCCGTACAATAACATCCTGAGTTATTTTGAAGTGATCAGATACAGAGTTTGCTCACAGGATGACAAACTGATGACAAAAAGTGAAGACTATGCACAATTTTAAATGTGAAAATGTCAGTGTGACAATGACTGCCAATGTTAAACTGCTCTGAATCAGAAGAGAGAAGCTGGTCAGCATGAGCTGCACCATCTGCTCTCCACAGAACTCTTGTGATTCTGACTGACAGAAACCCCGCTTATAGACGCATAGACAAAATCGAGGGACTTCGAGCTGCAATCTTTTTATGTAGCTTACTTGCTAAGCTAGTAAACAGATACACGTAGTATCAGACATCTCAGCTGCTGTTAACTAATTAACACGAGTACTGGTGATGTGCTTGGAACTGTAGTCGGCCAGCTAGCCTTAACCAACTAGGCTTAGCTAACATAAGTAAAAATCACACGTTTAGAGGATAAAGCCTTATATCTGAGAGCACAGAGTGCTTGACATCACCAATCTGTGAGCTCCTACTTCATCTTAAATGAGCTATTTTGGTTGCATATTAGATAGACACAGAACACAAATGTGACACACGCCGCAGTTTTTAAATACCATCCTCATTTGGAGATACAGTCATACCTTTTTAAATATTGTGGTGTATGTCATATTACTGTTATACTGCCCAACCCGTATTGACTGCAGAGTACAACTGAAAATATCAATAAAATAAAAATTTAATGTATATATTTATTTATGAGCTGTGTACTACATTTCTGACTAAATGACACAAATAGTTTTGAATTTGTATGGAGGGACTTAGTTTTAACACTGTATTGATATTTCCTATGTTCTATATGCAGGTTGACCATACCATAATAATGTATTTGGTGGGTCCTGATGGCAAGTTTGTGGACTATTATGGACAGAACAAGAAAGCAGCTGAGGTCTCCGCCTCCATTGCATCACACATGAGGAAGCAAAAACAGGCCAAGTAGCGCTCTCGCACTGGATCTCACCTAAAGGATGAAAAGTGCTCATTTTATTTCTTAAAATGTTCTGGACTCAAAAAAACACTCTTTCATTTTTAGGTGAAACAGACTATTTATTATGGCACAGCCTTCATTTTATGAATCATAGCATTTCTTCAGCCTTTACAGATCACTGTCTGGTCTTGATCATCCAGTGGAAGGTTTGTTTTGATGTACACATCTCTAAAAGAGCTTCAATAAAGACAGTCATGTTTACTGTTACAGGTGTTTTGTATAATCCTAATAAGTATTTCTTAACAGATACAGTGCCTTATTCTGCCCTATTTTGCCACATTTCAGGCTTCAAACATAAAAATATGAAATTGTAATTTTTTGTGAAGAATCAACAACAAGTGGGACACAATCGTGAAGTGGAATGAAATTTATTGGATATTTTAAACTTTTTTTAGAAATAAAAAACTGAAAAGTGGGGCATGCAATATTATTCGGCACCTTTACTGTCAGTGCAGCAAACTCACTTCAGAAGTTCAGTGAGGATCTCTGAATGATCCAATGTAAATAAATAGAATCCACCTGTGTGTAACCAAGTCTCCGTGTAAATGCACCTGCTCTGTGATAGTCTTAGAGTTCTGTTTAAAGCGCAGAGAGCATCATGAAGACCTAGGAACACACCAGGCAGGTACGAGATACTGTTGTGGAGAAGTTTAAAGCCGGATTTGGATACAAAAAGATTTTCCAAGCTTTAAACATCTCAAGGAGCACTGTTCAAGCGATCATATTGACATGGAAGGAGTATCAGACCACTGCAAATCTACCAACTTTCAGCTCAAACAAGGAGAAGACTGATCAGAGATGCAGCCAAGAGGCCCACGATCTGCAGAGGATGAACTGCAGAGATCTACAGCTGAGGTGGGAGACTCTGTCCATAGGACAACAATCAGGCGTACACTGCACAAATCTGGCCTTTATGGAAGAGTGGCAAGAAGAAAGCCATTTCTCAAAGATATCTATAAAAAGTCTTGTTTAAAGTTTGCCACAAGCCATCTGGGAGACACACCAAACATGTGAAAGAAGGTGCTCTGGTCAGATGAAACCAAAATCGAACTTTTTGGCCACAATGCAAAATGTTATGTTTGGCATAAAAGCAACACAGCTCATCACCCTGAACACACCATTCCCACTGTCAAACATGGTGGTGGCAGCATCATGGTTTGGGCCTGCTTTTCCTTAGCAGGGACAGGGAAGATGGTTAAAATTGATGGGAAGATGGATGAAGCCAAATACAGGACCATTCTGGAAGAAAACCTGTTGAAGTCTGCAAAACACCTGAGACTGGGACAGAGATTTATCTTCCAACAAGACAATGATCCAAAACATAAAGCAAAATCTACAATGGAATGGTTCCCAAATAAATGTATCCAGGTGTTCGAATGGCCAAGTCAAAGTCCAGACCTGAATCCAATCGAGAATCTGTGGAAAGAGCTGGAAACTGCTGTTCACAAACGCTCTCCATCCAACCTCACTGAGCTCGAGCTGCTTTGCAAGAACGAATGGGCAAAAATTGTCTCTCGATGTGCAAAACTGATAGAGACATACCCCAAGTGATATGCAACTGTATTCCCAGCAAAAGGTGGCGCTACAAAGTATTAACGCAAGGGGGCTGAATAATATTGCACGCCCCACTTTTCAGTTTTTTATTTCTAAAAAAAGTTTTAAATATCCAATAAATTTTGTTCCACTTCACAATTGTGTCCCACTTGTTGATTCTTCACAAAACATTTCAATTTAATATCTGCTGAAGCCTGAAATGTGGCAAAAGGTTGAAAAGTTCAATACTTTTACAAGGCTGTACATGTACAAATATGCTGAATAATTTTTCTAAGTAGTGGCCTTGCTTTTTCAGTACAGTCCTTCTATATTCTTTGTTTGACATTCACTTCTGAAGTTTATGTGTCTTTATGGACCTACATCACCCATAATTAGTTTATATATATAGTTTCAGTCTGTCTTTTGCTCCTTATAAATGGTCTTTGTTCTGATTGACATCCCGATACTGCACATCGTTGAGTGCGTTTACATGCACTAATTAATCTGATCATGATCAGATTTCTGCAGTAATCTGATGATTCAAGTGGTCATGTAAACAGCATACATTTTCTTAGATCGGAGTAAGGTTTAGAAATCTGAGTAAGAAATCCAGTAAAGAGTTTTAGCTCAATTTTAGCTCAGCAGTTAGATTTCTCAAGTGGTGTATTCTTGAATTTCTCTGTCTGCACATGCGTGAAAACAGGCAGTGCTTAACACAGTATAAGGTGACAAAACCCCTTCTGGAGCAATGCTGAAACTGAAGGATTTGGATGATATATGTTCATACTCTGGCTTGATGTGTAAAAAAGCATGTGTTTATTTGCAGGTTCAAAACAGAACTATGATTACTGCCTGGATTTTTCCAATCATCTGATTGATTTAGCTGTGTAGTTTCTGTGTGAGGAGCACTTAGACTGGGTAATGAATGGTATCTTTTGAAAAAAAATGTAGGGGTGCCAATAACTGGTTCTGGAGATCTACCACCCCAGAAGTTCATCCAACACGTCTCTAATATTCAGATGCCACAAAAAAAGTCCTTACCTATAGCTACACATATACATATGTATGAGATTAGTTTTCAATCTGAAGCTCAACACCCGGATCAGGACTGGGAAGCCTTTAGCTTATAGCCTTTGTAGCATTCTGTGATCAAACCTAGGGCTTGTATGCCATGCATTGTGATATTACACTTGGTATCAGCATTAAAATGCATGATGGTATCATGTCAACCCCACAAAGAGTGGTCTAATTTAAAGGCATGCTATTGATGACTTTCTAAACTGGGACCAGCTTTGGTGTGAGCTCATTCTCCACAGAGCCGGTGAAAACATGCAGACCCAGTTGTCCTTTTGGCGACAGTGGCTGCTTTATGCGGATTCCTTCTTTTGACTTCTGAACTTCTTAATCTCGCCTGATGCCGTCCGTCCTCAAACCTTTTTTGGCCGCAGAGAGGGCTGCGTGTCTTCTGCGTCTTCAGTTGCAGCTGAGTTAACCTTATTCTTATCTGGTGAGTCTGCTGCTCTTCTGGGATCAGGCTCCTCTGGGATGTCTGAAGAGGTCGGGATGAGGCCCATATCAGCACAGCAGTTGTCATGTTTGATAAAGACCAATAACAGTCGCAGCTGTCGCCAGCCCTTCATTTGACATTTCGTGAGCCATTAGAATAATGCCAATTAGCTGCGCTGTGATGTGGAGCCAAGAAGGGTTGCAGCACACCCCTCCTCGAGAGCCTAGATGAGAAACACATGAACCCTGTTGTGTCTGTTTGGCTGGGGGAGTTTAGTAGACGTCACCCACTATTGTCAATGACCTGGCTGCAGTTTAGCTGTTAAGGATGGGAAACATGCTGAGAAACACATGCAGAAAATATAGCATTAGGCTACCTCTCTTGTGTCTCACTAATGTGAGGGCAATGAGTTCAGATCAGTGAGTGAGAAGCGTATGATGTTTTCTGAAGGACTAGATTGATCAAATCAAATAAGACAAACTGTCCCCTTTACCACAAATGTAGTCCTCACATTTTCGTGAGATATTACAAAAAATAGTAGTGTAGTAGTAGTTTGGGCTATACCAATAAGGGCTCATGGGCCAGGAGGAAGCAGACAAGAAGACAAATGCATTGATTAATGTACTGTTTTGTGTCCGTACTTCCACTATTATCTGAGTTAGAGAGAGTTCTCGTCCTTTCACTTACCTTGTTCTGTACTTTTCACAGTCATGCCTCCCAATTACTCAGGCAAGCCTAAGGTAAGCCTAAACCACACTTGCCTCAAACCCCATTACATTTTTAAAGTTTCCACAGAATGCATTGATTCAGTATGGTCAGTATTTTAAATACAGTTTTTAATTCTAGAACATCTTTAAGCAATCTTAAATAGAATTGCTTGTCACTGTATGAACTTGTACTTTATGACAGTAAAACATCTTGGCTGACAAATGATATGTGTTTGTTCTATAAACTCATCAAACAATATTTATATAAAATGTCAGTAAATTGCAGAAATGCAGTCATAAAACCCTAGGAAAGGCCAGATACGTTGGAATAAACAAAAATAGAGTGTGATGTGTTGAGTGTGTTGTTTTTAAAGGTGCAACAGAATGCATTGATTCAGTATGGTCAGAATTTTAAATTGTTCCTGTATAAATAATAAACATGGAAACCCATTCATACCACTTACAAATTAAAAAACAAATCCAGCATGTACGTCTAGCTTTCATTCATTTTAGCTATGCCATTATTTTTGAGATAGTTAGTCATTAATATGCTTTCTTGATGTTTTGAGATATTATGAGATGCTTTCTCATTATTTTGAGGCACTTTATGCTTTTTAATTTTAAGTGGCTGGAATGGGCTTCCACGAATTAGTGTGTAACACAGTAAATAAACTTTGCTTGGGGTGAAAAAATGCTTCAGAATGAAACTTGTTAACACTTTTAGGGTGGGCTCGTGAAAAATGATGCTTGCGTAAAAAGGCTGGCTCACGACCCTTGACAGCTCACTGGAGCAACACAGTTTTTAGCACTGTAACAAGAACACTGTCTTTTTTTTTATATCATTCCAGAGTCTTGGCTACTAGTTAGTCCTCTGGGTGCAATGTGCAGTTAACTGTCTGGTCAGCTAGCCTTTAGCCTATCACCCACATGTTTCACCAGCTTTCTCTGCAGTTGGCTGACCTTAGCCATATTTTTATGAGACAAGACAACTATATTTACCATCTGCCTTTAACCCATTAGTGCAGTGAACAGACACAGATACACTAGTGATCAAACACACAATGTGTGATAATGAGCACACATGTCTAGAGAGGCAGCCCACTAGGGAGTAGAGAGGGTTACAGGGCCTTGCTCAAGGGCCCAGCAGTGGCAGCTTGCTGAGCCAGGGTATCGAACCCACAACCCTGTCATTACTGCCTCACTGTTATAATGGTTTGTACCTTCTATGTACTGCACTCTCATTAGTCAACTATACTAAGTTAAATACAGTTTTCCATTCTAGAACATCTTTAAGTAATCTTAAATAGAATTGCTTGTCACTGTATGAAGTACTGTTGACTGTAAAACATCTTGGCCGACAGATTATATGTGTTTGTTCTATAAACTCATCAAACAATTTTAATATAAAATGTCAGTAAATTGCACTGAAAAACACTGAGGTTACTGTAGCACACCTCCATTACACAAAACAATCAGCTGCTCTATTAGCTGACATTTTTAGAGTGATACCTAGGATGATATGCAGAGGATTTCATGCATATAGGTTGATAGCTGTCAAAGCAGATGGCCCAGTCCTGATTCTCTATATACAGAATTGGCATCACATGGCTGTGACATACTGGGCACTTGAAAAACATTCCTTACTAAATTGACAAGAGCAAAGGGTATGAAGGGTATGGGGTTGGTATGAATGTATACAGGGGATTTCGAGGGATTGATTTTTAGATCCATTGTCAGCATTGTTATTTATAAGGCTCTATTGGGTATTTGCAAATGGAGAGTTGGACTTTTGGGATCAATGTTTTGTGTTGCTGGAAACTTTTCATGCACTTAAACTGTTAATCAAAAGGTTTCACATCACTTAATCGCCCCACAGAATGAATTTCCTTCTTTAAAGGAAACTTCGCCATGTGGTTGCACCTGTAATACATCCACTGAGACTTATTCCAAATGAGAAGACAATCATTATTGAGTATCAATATATCTACATTCTGTCACATCTTTAGGTTAATACTCTTAGTGAATTGTTTTGCATGGGAAAGGCTGGTAAACAATGCTATGCCATTGTGTGCCTATTTTCCAAAGTGGTCCTGCAAAGCATTCTGCCTGAGCCTGATCCCAGACAGTCAACTCCAGAATTTAAGCGATGCCCACATGGACCTAATCTTCCTTGATCCTACAAAATGAGGCCTGCCATGTCAGACCCCAGAGCCCAATAATCTACTGTTCTTAACCATCATTGCTTTTTAATGGGCAGGCTTGGAGATTAGACTCTAAAACATTTAGAGGTGACACAATACAGCCATAGATAGATATATCAAAAACAAAATCAACGTTGTTCACTGCCCACGGTGGCTTTGAAGCCATAATAGATCCCACCCCAAATATGGACCAGGTTTAATGTGATGAAGAAAAAAAAAAAAAGTCACCCCTTATAAAAACTGTCAAAGTCTAGTTAGAGTGTCTGCAGAGCTGAGGGAAGCTAGACAGTTCATGTACTATCAATCAGTTAGCCACACTGCTAACGTTATACCTCAGCTGTTATCTATAATACACACTTTTGGACCCTTTTGATTGCTGGTTTGATTGGTGGACAGCACCGAGGTAAGCATCAGTTCTCATCAAGTACCTGAGTATTCTTACACTGTACTGCTGTACTGCTGTTTTACCACTTGCATAACTGTTGTTGAGTCTAAATTCTAAATTTTTTTCTTATCAACTGGCAAAACAATCTTCACCTCATATTCCAGAAGGGGAAAATGAGTGATGCTGAGATTGAAATATTTGGGGTGGCTGCCCCATACCTGCGCAAATCAGAAAGAGAGAGGATTGCATCCCAGAACAAGCCCTTTGATGCCAAGACGTCCTGCTTTGTGGCTGACCCTAAAGCTGAGTATGTGCGCGGCAAAATCAAAAGCCAAGATGCAACTAACGTGTCTGTGGAGACTGAAGATGGGAGGGTGAGTGAAGACTACCTCAGGTCCAGTTTTGCTTTTTTGCTTCTTAGTTTGTTTCTTTATGGGCTGGACAGGGAGCTAGTCCTGGACTACACAGCATTTTAAATGGATATCCGGTGAAAGGAATATTTATGAACGTTTATGACCTAATCACTGTCTTGGAAACTGGTACCTATGAAAGTTTATGACCTAATCACTGTCTTGGAAACTGGTACCTCCTACCTTTTAAATTCTAAACAGGCTAGTTTTTAATTCACTCCACAAATCTTGTAGGTTTTAAGGGGTTGAATGGAATTTTAAATGGAAATGGCAATATGTCCAAATGTTTGTGGACACCCCTTCTAATGAATACATTTAGCTACTTTATGTTGCACCCATCGCTGACACAGATGTGCCAATACACACACACAGCTTGTCTACTCCCTGTAGAGAAGTATTGCCAATGGAATAGGTCTCTCTAAAAGGGTTATAAAGCCCCCCAGCATTGAGCTGTGAAGCAGTGAGACTGTGTTCTCTGGAATGATGGAGCTTCAGCCAATCCTACAATTGGTGCAGTTTGGTGTGCTTGGCCAGACAAGGGGAATCTAACCCAGGACATGAAATATGATGTTATTATGTTTGTGGGCACCCCTTCTTATAATCCATTCGGCAACTTTAACTTGCACCTATTACTGACACAGATGTGCAAATGCACACACACAGCTTGTCTAGTCACTGTAAAGATGTATTGGCAATGGAATAGGACTCTCTGAAGCAAATAAACATGACAACCTACTGGCACCATGTCTAATGACAGGTGTGGGCTAGACGGGAATACCCCCGGCATTGCGCTGTGGAGCAGTGGAATGATGAATGATGCTCCATCCAATACTTTTGGCATTAGTTGGGGAGTTGGGAATGAGGTGGGGTGGTGATTATCTAACATCCTGACCTCACTAAGGCTCTTGTTGCTGAATGCAATCAAATTCCCACAGCAATGCTTCAAAATCTAGTAAAAAGTATTCCCTGTAAAACACATAAGGGATATTTGAGCATCACATTGAGCTTTATTCCTTATTGGTTATATCTGAGACAGGTCGTCATGGTAAAGCCGGATGATATCCATCCCATGAATCCTCCAAAGTTTGATAAGATTGAGGACATGGCCATGCTGACCCACCTCCATGAGCCAGCTGTGCTGTTCAACCTGAAAGATCGTTATGAAGCCTGGATGATCTACGTAAGCAAAGACTGATTCCACAGTGACTCAAAATTCAGCATTTTTGTGATTGTAGCACAATCCGGCACAATTTTTAAAATATTTCCTAACAATAACAATAATAATAATAATAATAATAATAATAGTAATAATGATCTCTAAAGATTTCTGAATGTTTCGTCTTACTCTTTGCAGACCTACTCTGGGCTTTTCTGTGTGACTGTGAACCCTTACAAGTGGCTCCCAGTCTACAACCCAGAGGTGATCAATGGATACCGTGGCAAAAAACGTCAGGAGGTGCCTCCTCATATCTTCTCCATCTCAGACAATGCCTATCAGTTCATGCTTACAGGTAACAGTCAGTAGAACATGCTAGTCTTAATCCTTTGCATTGAAATGAATGTGGTTAGTGATCAGATTGGGATTCATACCCTTCTCATGACTCTTTCTTGCAGACAGAGAGAACCAGTCTATCCTTATCACGTATGTACAGGAGTTCACAGATCTGCATAAACATTGAAACACTGAGATTTGTTTAAACTGGAGGTTTGCTGAAACACACTGCTGTTCCTTATTATTTAAAAGCGGAGAATCTGGTGCTGGAAAGACTGTCAACACTAAACGTGTTATCCAGTACTTTGCGACAATTGCATGTGTTGGAGACAAGAAAAAAGAGCAGACGTCTGGAAAATTGCAGGTGAGACACTGTGTTTTCGGTAGTTAAGCCACTGATAAACCCATAGACAAAAACATTCTTCATATTTAATTGCTTTGCATATTCAGGGCACCCTGGAAGATCAAATCATCCAGGCCAACCCTCTACTGGAAGCTTTTGGGAATGCCAAGACTGTGAGGAATGATAATTCCTCTCGCTTTGTGAGTTAATTTGCTAGGAATCCAAAAGCATGCCTAGACATTGTAAAGCTCTATGATCTATGATCACATTTCATAAAAATGTAAATATTATAACAAAGGATTTTAAAAAAGTGTTTCCTCTTGTTGCTGATTGCAGGGTAAATTCATCCGAATCCACTTTGGGACAAAGGGGAAGCTGGCCTCAGCCGATATTGAAACTTGTGAGTTTGTTTATTTACATTTACAGCATTTAGCAGATGCTCTTACAAACGACTTACAAAAGTGCTTCACTATTCACTCAGAAAATACCCTTAGCTAGTTTGTATAGGCTAGGATCCAAAAAATACCTCTAAGCTTAGATACTACTAAACACAAAAGTCAGTATAGAGACCACAATACTCAGCACTACACTTCGCTGAAGTACTCTTGGAAGAGGTGGATGTTTAGTTGATGCTTGAAGACAGCGAGCGACTCTGCTGTCTGGACACCCAGGGGAAGTTTGTTTCACCACTTCGATGCCAGGACAGAGAAAAGCATGTATGCTTGTCTTCCATGGATCTTAAGGGATGGCGGATCAAGCCGAGACGTACTTAAAGCTCGAATGGCTCTTGGTACTGGTCCGGCTTTTGACCATGGCGTGGTTTATCATGTTGAATGCTGACATGTATAATGCTAGAGTGTTTTTTAACCTTATGGTCTTCCCTCCTCAGACCTTCTGGAGAAGTCCAGGGTGACGTTTCAGCTCCCTGCAGAGAGGAGCTACCACATCTTTTATCAAATTCTGTCCAACCGGAAACCAGACCTGATTGGTCAGTGTCTATAAACTGCAAAATTGAGACTTGATTAATGTAAAACACGCAACACTAGACAGTATTATGATTTGCTGTTCACAGAGATGTTGCTGATCACCACCAATCCATATGACTATCCTTACATCAGTCAAGGGGAGATCACAGTGCAAAGCATTAATGACACTGAAGAGCTCATGGCGACAGACGTGAGGCTACACTTGCATTCAGTCATTCAGATGAACACAGTTGCATGTGTCACATACCTGCAGTAACACCGTTGGTTTGGTCCCCTGTGATAAGACAGAGTGCCATTGACATCCTTGGCTTCAACTCTGAGGAGAAAGTTGGCATCTACAAGCTGACTGGAGCAGTAATGCATCATGGGAACATGAAGTTCAAGCAGAAGCAGCGTGAGGAACAGGCAGAGCCTGATGGCACTGAGGGTAATGTGTTTTGTCATGTAGATACAGTGAGAGACTACCCTATTCTAAATTTCCAGTTCAAATTAGGGATGTCCCAATCGTGTTATTTTGCCCATTCTGTCTCTTAATGCTGGGTAGCTGATACTAAACAGATCTATAAGAAATACAGACACACAGTTTAGATAAAATGAGCTGCTGATTAATACTGCAGTGAAATCCCTTTATTTTTAGTAGCAGTTTCTATAATGAGACGTTCTGGACTGCTTGATTTACTTTAGTAGAGATGTTTTGAGTTTAGTGTCTTATAATCCAGTCTGACTCTCCTCCCCGGCCATTCAGCTCCCAGCTTCTTTAAAACACTGCAGTTAAATTACCTGGCGCGCGCGTGTGTGTATAGTATTACACACTCTGGACTGATATCTGCTGCTGTGTGTCGACTACTGATGAGAAAAAACTGGCTTATAGTGGGTGAATGTGCCATGACTTTTTTTCTATAGTGTGTGTGTATTAGCAGTAGCGTTAGCCTCCTCTCGGTTCTGAACATGCTCTTCAGTGAGGGTTTAAAAACTAAGAAAGGTGCATGGTTCTCCTGCTGGTAAAACAGACTGTTTCAGGGATAGTTTTATAAAGGAATTATGGAATAATGTCCATTATGGCGCTTTGAGGCCACCAGATGGCGCTCTATTTTAGTTTCTCAAAGAAATTGGCAGCTCCAAACACATTCAATGATGTTAAGGTCTGGACTTTGGTGTTAGCAGTCCAATCTTCTGAGAACACCAGAGGACTTAACCACACAGCCTTAATCTGTTTTATTTATTTATTTATTTTTTTTTACAGTGAAAATATGAGCAGAAACATCTGGGAATTTTTTTCAGATCTGAAGCAAAAGTGGACCTTCATTTTCTGTAAAAGTAAAAGCTTTTAATGCTGTTTACCTCATGGTGACAGTTTTGGTGGTCTACCAGGTTTTCTCACAGCTGTTAGGTGTTTCAATTCTTTAACTGCAGGTTTAGAAATGTGCTGTTTTTCAGTTATTTTCCATTGAGTTTCTGATTTATTATGCAACTGTTATGATCTCCTCCAGAAATATCATCTTAAAATAGAACGTTTAATGGCTTTTTGTCTGGGAAGTAAACAAATAAAGGGTTACCTCTTACTCTGGCATAGTCGCGTATTTTACTAATAGTTTTGAACTTTATTAAAGCTCGGAGACTGTGGTTTTATATAACAATAAAGAAACTTCATTTATTAACATACCTTTTTTATCAGTGGCTGACAAAGTCGCTTACCTGATGGGCCTGAACTCTGCTGATTTGCTGAAAGCTCTTTGCTACCCCAGAGTGAAGGTTGGGAATGAGTATGTCACTAAGGGACAGACTGTTCAACAGGTAACTGCATTTCTGTAGTCCATCATCATAAGACAATGTAATAGAGTTTTGTAATAGAGACAATGTAAAAGGAGTTTTGTGCTTTTTAGGTGAATAATTCCATGGGTGCTCTGTCGAAAGCTGTGTATGAGAAGCTGTTCCTTTGGATGGTAACCAGGATAAATCAACAGCTGGACACTAAACTACCCAGGCAACACTTCATTGGAGTGTTAGACATAGCTGGGTTTGAGATATTTGAGGTGAGAACTGCCCTACTTTTTGCCACTTGAGTGAGTGAAACCCTCAAACTTGAACACAGTTTCTTTAAATCTCAGATGAACAGTCTGGAACAGCTCTGCATCAACTTCACTAACGAGAAACTGCAACAGTTTTTCAACCACCACATGTTCGTGCTGGAGCAAGAAGAGTACAAGAAAGAGGGAATCGAATGGGAGTTCATCGACTTTGGAATGGACCTGGCTGCCTGCATCGAGCTTATTGAGAAGGCATGTCATAAAACCTTTATTGGTGTACCATTCTGTAAATGCCATGCAAAATATTGAGTATTTTTTTCAAAGGTGACAGAAATTAGCTTTGAATAGCCTGATTTCTTTGCTTCACAGCCAATGGGTATCTTCTCCATCCTTGAAGAAGAGTGTATGTTTCCTAAGGCAACAGACAGTTCCTTCAAGAATAAGCTTTATGACCAGCACCTGGGCAAGAACAGTATTTTCCAGAAGCCCAAGCCTACCAAAGGCAGAACTGAGGCCCACTTCTCCCTGGTGCACTATGCCGGCACAGTGGACTATAATATAGCTGGCTGGTTGGAAAAGAATAAGGACCCATTGAACGACACAGTGGTTCAGCTGTACCAGAAAGCAGCAGTAAAGCTGCTGTGCAACCTTTTTGCCACTTACGCATTAGCTGATGGTAAGTCAGTCTACAAAAAATGGCTTTTCAGACTTTTTTGGTGAGATATACCCTTTAAAAGTCCATCTAATAAAGAACTGTCTACACAAGAAGGTCATTGTATTTGAAGAGCTGGCAACCAAGCAAAGAACCATTTGAGCATTTAAGTGATTCTTTGGGTGATCACCATTACTAAAAACTCATTAAGAACCTAATTTTTTAAGGAATGTACACAAGGCATAACTAACCTATACATTTTCTCTATTTTCAGCCGAAACCAGTGGATTTAGAAAGGGAGGGAAGAAGAAAGGATCCTCTTTCCAAACTGTCTCTGCACTTTTTAGAGTAAAGAACATTTTATATAACAGAAGAGAAGGTGTTAAATGCTATGAGCATGCCATTAGAATAATCTAATAAGCTAGTGCTCTTTCCACCAGGAAAATCTCAACAAGCTGATGGCTAACCTTAGGTCCACACATCCTCACTTTGTGCGTTGCATCATTCCAAATGAGACCAAGACACCAGGTAAAAGAAACCTCCTCAAAGTGTCCTGTCAGTGTCCTTTGGAGATAAATATATTTGGCAGATAGATCTGCCATTTTTGAAGATATCATATATTGCGTTTTATTTTATATACACTATATGTCCATATGAATGCATTCAGCTTGTATTGCCAATAGATAAACTTGAACCTATTGGCACCATCATAGAGCTGTGGAGCTCCATGTGTGTGCTCCATCTAATACTTTTGGGATGAGCTGGGAGTTGGGGTGAGGATGAGATGGGGTGGTAATCATCCAACATCCTGATCTCACTAAGGCTCGTCTTGTTGAATGCAATCAAGTCCTCTCACCAATGCTCGAAAATCTAGTAGAAGGCCTTTCCTGGACAGTGGAGACAGTTATTCCCAACAAAAGCAGGATGAACTCTTTTTAATACCCTTGAATTCAGAGGAAACAATGAATGAGCAAGTGTCCCAATAATTTTGTCCATATAATTTAATTTGTTCTCCCCAGGTGCTATGGACCATCAACTTGTTCTCCACCAGCTACGCTGTAATGGTGTATTAGAGGGGATCAGAATCTGTAGGAAGGGCTTTCCCAGCCGAATCCTCTATGGTGACTTTAAGCAGAGGTACATTTATTCACTCTTATGTCTGTACAGTGCTTAAAAGCCCACACATCCACTAAGAGTTATGTGGCTTGTGCTTTCTAAAGGTACAGGATCCTGAATGCTAGTGCTATTCCTGAGGGACAGTTCATTGACAGCAAAAAGGCATCTGAGAAACTGCTGGCGTCCATTGATGTGGATCATGCCCAATACAAATTTGGACACACAAAGGTAATTACAGATAACTGCAAAATGTGCCTACCAATATCCAGGGCATGAGAATCATTCAGATTTGTATACTCATGTGCCTGGTCATTTGACATTTATCTGCTCACCCACCTTTAAGGTGTTCTTTAAGGCTGGTCTGTTGGGACTTCTGGAGGAGATGAGAGACGAACGGCTGGCAGTGCTAATGACCCGCATCCAAGCTGTCTCCAGGGGTTGTGTTGCCAGACTTGAATTTAAAGAGATGACGAAGAAAAGGTTTGAATATAAACATGTTTGAGTGAAGGCCTGCTGAGCCAAGTCTGATTATAGACTATTACAGACTGGACTATGTCATATGTTGATCTGAGGTACATTATGTGGACAAAAGTATTGGGACACTGGCTCATTTATTTTCCTCTTACAAAATCAAGGGTAACTTTAAAAACCTTTAGACTAGATTTTGGAGTTGGAATTGATTGAGCACAGTTCCACTGCTACACAGTTCAAAGTTTTATACCATTTTGTACCAGAGAGATCCAGAGACTCATATTGTATTGGCAGTTCTGTTCAACAGTGACTAGACAAGCTTTTTGTGCATTTGCACATCTGTCAGCAATAGGTCCAACTTAAAGTAGCTAAAGGCATTCAACAGAAGGGGTGTCCACAGACATTTGGACATGTAGTGTATATGTGGAGGTGTAGAGTGCACCATATCTGTCTACACTGGAAGAGTGTTAACTTACTATTATGCCATTATTCAGGGAGTCCATCTACATTATACAGTACAACATCCGCTCATTCATGAATGTCAAAAACTGGCCATGGATGAGGCTGTTCTTCAAGATGAAGCCGCTCCTGCGTAGTGCCGAGGCAGAGAAGGAGATGCAGACATTGAAAGAGGAATTTTCTAGGATGAAGGAGGAATTCGAGAAGTCAGAGACCAGGAGGAAGGAGCTGGAGGAGAAAATGGTTGTTCTTGTCCAGGAAAAGAATGACCTCTACCTTCAGATTCAAGCAGTAGGTTAAAATTTTCGATTTTCTTTCCCAGTTCGAACATCCAAATAAATGTTCACATCACAGCAAAATTTCGACATCTGCAGGAACGAGAGAATCTGTCAGATGCTGAGGAGAGGTATGAAGGTATGATTAAGAGTAAGATCCACTTGGAGGCCAAGGTGAAGGAGTTCTCTGAGAGGATAGAGGAGGAAGAGGAGATCAATGCAGAGATTACGGCTAGGAAGAGGAAGCTTGAGGACGAGTGCTCCGAGCTCAAAAGAGACATTGATGACCTGGAGCTCACCATCGCCAAAGTGGAGAAGGAGAAGCATGCCACCGAAAACAAGGTGAGATCAAAGCTTTTCTCAGACATGTGCTTGTGACTTGTGTATCTCTGCTTCTTTGCACACTGCTTACAAGACAAGATTTCCAAAAACTCAGGTGAAGAACTTGACAGAGGAACTTAGCACCCTGGAGGAAGCTCTTCTGAAGTGTTCGAAAGAAACTAAAGCCCTGCAAGAGGTCCATCAGCAGACGCTAGATGATCTTCAAGCTGAGGAAGACAAAGTCAACACTCTGACCAAGACTAAACTGAAGCTGGAACAACAAGTAGATGATGTAAGTGCCTCTTATGAAAGCAAATAGGGCTGTAACAGATATGATGGGAAAATGGCATGGCATCATTAAGTAACAATTTCCTTCAACCTTGCTGCTACAGAATATAAAAAAAAAACATCTGCCAAAAGAAGAAGCAGTAACTAATGGCATGTATGTTTTGCAGCTTGAGGGGTCTTTGGAGCAGGAAAAGAAACTGAGAGGAGATCTGGACAGGGCCAAACGAAAATTAGAAGGGGACTTGAAGCTGTCAATGGAAAATATAATGGACCTGGAGAACGAGAAGCAACAAATCGAGGAACGCCTTAAAAAGTACAGTGCTCAGCTAGTGATCAACGTGTTGCTAATTTTGTATTAATACATAAAAATAATAAAAAATAAGCTTTAATTGTTGATCTTCCTTTTTCATGTGATTTGGCAGGAAAGACTTTGAACTTAGCCATCTGCACAGTAAAATAGAGGATGAGCAAATACTAAGCGCCCAGCATCAAAAGAAAATAAAGGAACTTCAGGTATGTTTGAATGCAGTGATACACTATATGTCCAAATGTTTGTGGACACCCCTTCTAATGAATGTGAGAGTAGGAATCTCCGGAGCAGATAAACATGAACCTATTGGCACCATGGCTAATGCCAGGCTTGGGCT
The DNA here is from genome assembly GCF_030463535.1 of Salminus brasiliensis. NCBI lineage: Eukaryota > Metazoa > Chordata > Actinopteri > Characiformes > Bryconidae > Salminus > Salminus brasiliensis. The sequence goes on along the minus strand of NC_132889.1, from coordinate 26,301,477 downwards.
AGAAGCGTGAGCTGTGTGATGGGGCTCCATCCAGTACTTTTGGGATGAAGTAGGGTGGGGATCAGCCAACATCCCGACCTCAGTAACGTTCTTGTAACTAAATGCGATCAAATCCTCTTAACAATGCTCCAAAATCAAGTAGAAATCCTTCTCTGGATAGTAGACACAGCTACTACAACAAAAGAAGAAACAATGAATGAGCAGATGTCCCAATACTTTTGTCCTTATAGTGGACAGAAACACTGGAATTGCCTGTATGTCTTTTGGTATTACCTTCTAAGTACTTAAATATTTAAACGTAGGCTCGAATAGAAGAACTTGAGGAGGAAGTTGAAGCCGAGCGTGCCGCCAGATCCAAGGTGGAGAAGCAGAGAGCAGACCTCTCCAGGGAATTGGAGGAGATCAGTGAGAGGCTGGAAGAAGCTGGTGGAGCCACCGCAGCTCAGATTGAAATGAACAAGAAACGGGAGGCCGAGTTCCAGAAGCTGCGTCGTGATCTTGAAGAGTCCACCTTGCAGCACGAGTCCATCGCTGCCACTCTGCGCAAGAAACAAGCAGATAGTGTGGCTGAGCTTGGGGAGCAAATCGACAATCTACAGAGAGTCAAGCAGAAGCTAGAGAAGGAGAAGAGTGAGCTCAAGATGGAGATTGATGACCTGGCCGGTAATATGGAGAGTGTTTTGAAAATGAAGGTAGGGAATTGTCCTTTGTTGTCTGTTAACGTCTTGGATCACTGAATATTCATGATGCCGTCTCTCAATAACTCAGGCTGCTTTCGAGAAGCAGTGTCGCAATCTTGAGGACCAATATCATGAGTACAAAACAAAAGCGGAGGAGGCCCAGAGGGCACTAAATGACTACACTACCCACAGTGCACGGCTGCAAACTGAAAACGGTTGAGTATACATAATTTCTGGGATGCCCACCATATCACAGGTACATAGTGTGCTAATGTGTTTCTAATAGTCATTATAATCCTTGAATAGGTGAGCTCACCCGTCAACTTGAAGAAAAGGAAGTTACTATTGCCCAGCTTAGCAGAGTGAAAATGGTGTGCACTCAGCAAATTGAAGAACTGAAGAGACAACTGGAAGAAGAAGTTAAGGTGAGTGTATCTGCCACTGTGGAAATGGGTTTCTCATACCAGTACACTAATGCACTCATGCTGTTTAGGCTAAGAACGCCCTGGCCCATACTATGCAGTCAGCTCGGCATGACTGTGACCTGCTGAGAGAGCAGTTTGAGGAGGAGCAGGAGGCCAAGGCTGAGCTGCAGCGTGGAATGTCCAAGGCCAACAGCGAGGTGGCTCAGTGGAGAACCAAATATGAGACTGATGCCATCCAGCGCACGGAGGAGCTTGAGGAGGCCAAGTACAGTCTCTTTTTAAAATCGTTGTTCTGAGACTGTAAAAAAAAAAAAAAAAACATTATCTCCTTTACCATTGTTTTACATGTGCACCCCGAAGGAAGAGACTTGCTCAGCGGCTTCAGGACTCTGAAGAGCAAACTGAAGCTGTGAATGCAAAATGCGCCTCTCTGGAGAAAACCAAACAGCGACTCCAGGCAGAGGTAGAAGACCTCATGGTGGAGATAGAGAGGGCCAACGCAGCTAATGCCACTCTTGACAAGAAGCAGAGGAACTTTGACAAAGTATGATTTTTTTTACCCTGATGTTCTGATCTTTCCCAGCTGAGTGTGGGTTGTATGCCCTTGGTTAAATGGTTTGCCACTTTGTCAATTAGGTTCTCGCAGAATGGAAGCAGAAGTATGAAGAGAGTCAGTCAGAACTTGAGGGCTCACAAAGGGAATTCAGGTCTCTGAGCACAGAGCTTTTCAAACTGAAAAACTCATATGAAGAAGCTTTAGATCACTTGGAGAACATGAAAAGAGAGAACAAGAACCTTCAGCGTACGTCTAACTTTTTTAATGAAGAGATTCCTGCAAAGACTTGTAGTCAATATGTAATGACCCTTTTCACTTGTGTTTTTTTAGAGGAAATGACAGATCTTTCCGAACAGTTAGGACAATCTGCAAAGACTATCCATGAGCTTGAAAAAGCTGTTAAACAAGCTGAGCAGGACAAGGTGGAAGTTCAGACTGCTCTAGAAGAGGCAGAGGTACCGTTCCTTACCCAGTAGAACAAATTTAGGAATTAAGAGAATAGAGAAAATGACTTTGAATCTGTTTGCTCTTTCCTAGTCCTCCCTTGAGCACGAGGAGGCAAAGATCCTTCACATTCAGCTGGAGCTGAACCAGGTAAAGTCTGAGATAGAACGCAAAGTGGCTGAGAAAGATGAGGAGATTGACCAGTTGAAGAGAAACCACCAGAGGACAGTGGACATGCTCCAGAGCTCCCTGGACTCTGAGACCCGCAGCAGGAACGAAGCCATGCGTCTGAAGAAGAAGATGGACGGAGACCTCAACGAGATGGAGGTTCAGCTGGGTCATGCCAATCGGCAAGCAGCCGAGGCCAGCAAGCAGCTCCGCAACGTGCAGATTCAGCTCAAAGTACACGCTGTTCATTTCCATCCACCTGTAACCACCTGCATATATTGTACACATGTACATGGCAAACATCTCCTTTCTTTGGATGTTCCAGGACACTCAGGTGCAGCTGGACAGTGCTCTCCATGGGCAAGAGGACCTGAGGGAACAGCTGGCCATGATTGAGCGCAGGAATGCTTTACTGACGGCTGAAATTGAGGAGATGAGAGCTGCGCTAGAGCAGTCAGAGAGAAGCAGGAAGATGGCAGAGCAGGAGCTGGTGGACATGAGTGAGCGAACACAGCTTCTTCACGCTCAGGTGGGCGCCTACATTAGAGTTTTAACCAGTCTGACAACATTCTCAACCCTCACATCACCAAGTTTGGATTCTAAACTTGTAGCCTGACCTAATGTTGTCTGGACTGCGCTATCAAAACCTGATCACAGACAAAATACAGTCCAAATCTGACCCAAATCTGGTCAATCACCAACCAAAGACCAGCTCAAACTTGACATCATTAACAGCAGCTATTTCAGTCACCTTCTAATCTAATCTAATCTAATCTAATCTAATCCTAATTACTAGCTATTCAAGATTGTAGTGGCGAGTCACGGCTGTTAGAACTAAGCTTTTAGTTTGGATCATAAATGCCCAAATTATGAAATACAAATGAGGAAAAAATCTGCCTGTATAAAAATGCTAATTTCAGCGAGCTTGTAAGAGTCACTGACATGTACTATATGGACAAAAGTATTGGGACACCTGCTCATTCATAGTCTCTTACAAAATCCTGGGTTGGAACAACTATCTCTTATGTCCACAGAGGGCTTACTACAATATTTCCAAGAATTGCTGTTAGGATTGAATGGCATTCAGTGACAAGAGCTTTAGTAAGATTGGATGATCACCACCCCACCTCAATACTGGCAATGCTTCTCTACAGGGACCAGGCAAGCTGTGTGTGTGGTCTGTGTCAGAAATTGGTGCAACATAAAGTAGCTGAATGCATTGACCCCTGGCAGAAACCTTTTGCTGCGGCTGTTTTTCTTTTGTTACAAGAGAATTCTGTTTTAATTTCTACTCATATTCAGAAGGCCTACAGTGACTTTTTAAAAATCAATTTGACTTCCTAATTATGTTGGTTAAATTTTCCAAATAAAAGAAAATGAAATAAGAGTTTACATATGACAAGTAATAAAAACAGCCAACATAGAACTAACTAATTAATTTACAGTCATATTTTTTTTTGTTTACAAAAATCAAAAGGTCTCCTCTAAAAGCCTGGAAAGATGTCTGCTCATTAAACATCTAATGATTTTCTTACAGACAACAAGTCTCCTCAGTACAAAGAAAAAGATGGAGTTGGACATCACAAACCTGCAGAGCGAGGTTGAAGACACTGTTCAGGTGGCAAGGAATGCAGACGAGAAAGCCAAGAAGGCAATCACAGACGTAAGTCTGTGGCTAGAACTTACAGAAACATCATATATAAGAATATTTCTCTTCTGGATCTCTAGTAATGGCCGTTATGTTTTGGTTTATAGGCTGCCATGATGGCAGAAGAGCTAAAGAAGGAGCAGGACACCAGTGCTCATCTGGAGAGGATGAAGAAGAACCTGGAGGTCACAGTTAAAGACCTACAGCAACGTCTGGATGAAGCTGAACAGATTGCTATGAAAGGTGGAAAGAAAGAGCTCCAGAAACTAGAGACAAGAGTAAGAGCCACTCAAAAGCATCTGCTCATGTTTTGTCCTTTGTTTCCTAAGGATTAATGAATTCAAATATGACACAGGTCCGAGAGCTGGAGAATGAGCTGGAGGCAGAGCAGAAGCGTGGAGTGGAAACCATGAAAGGCATAAGGAAATATGAGAGGAAAATCAAGGAACTTACATACCAGGTAGGAGAACAACTGGTGGTATTATTATTGCTCATTGCAGCACCTTAAACTGCAAGGGTCTCTATATGGGCCTACAGTTCATTAGCCTCACTTTCTATATACATCATTCAAAAGTTTGGAATCAACATTATTAATAAAACAAATCCCATGTGGTTTGCAGGTAAATATGTAAAAAAAAATTTTTTACATTTTTGAAACAATCAGTAGGAAAATAAATTTTACATGTGTCCAGAACAATAAACAGAGCTGTAGATTCTTTAATGATTTGTAATGCTTATATAAATTATTAAAAAGCTGTATATCGTCAGGGATTAAGTTAAATATTCAGTGTCCTTCATGTTTTAAAAGTGGTGTTCTCGAAGACTGCAAAATACAGTGACGAAAATATTGAGATAACATATTTTTTGTTAAATATTACATAAACTTTATGCAAAAGAAACGTGCATAAATATACTCAGTCATAATTATATTTAATTATTATGATAAATATTAAATTACAGAAATCATAAGAATGAGAAGTGACACTTGAATGGTAGTTTGACCTACATATTGGTTTCAAAGAGAACAGCTGAATAATAAGCCTGCAGTTTAACGTATTAATGAATGCTCCATTAGTTTTATTAGAATGCGAATGCAGTATTAGCATTTTGGGGAGTGACTGATAGAGAAATTTTGATTAACTGCAGTCTGAGGAGGACAAGAAGAATGTAACCAGACTGCAAGATTTGGTCAACAAACTACAGCTTAAAGTGAAGACTTACAAAAGACAGTGTGAAGAGGCGGTAAGTGAAATATTGAGTTATAATACCCAGTGTTGAGAAATGCAGTACACTGTCTGTTAATGCTGTTATATTATCACCCCTAAACAGGAGGAGCAAACAAGCATTCATATGTCTAAGTTCAGGAAACTGCAGCACGAGCTGGAGGAGGCTGAGGAGAGAGCTGACATCGCAGAGTCTCAAGTCAACAAACTAAGAACCAAGAGTCGAGAGATTGGCGGAAAAGGAGAGTAGCAAAATTGGGCATCATAGTGGAATTTAATAAGTGTGGGGTTTCCTTATGAAGTGATATTTGTATAAAAACCTGTACCTTCTGTAATTTGGGATCTCGTCGGAAAGTCAAGTCCATAAGTACTCTTCCAGAGTTCCAGACTTCAGGCAGTTATTGACTGCAAAGGTTTTGCAACAAGTATTAAAATTAACAATTTAATTTAAGTTAAGCACTTAAAAATAGACATGGATAATACTCCTACATTGTCTGTATTCTAATCTGCTGTGGTAGACAGCTGCGAAATTACAATACATTTGTCAACATCAAAATATCTACAGACCTAACTATATAAATACATACTTATTTTGAGTAGATTAAAATACACTATATGGACAAAAGTATTGGGACACCTGCTTATTCATTGTTTCTTCTGAAAGCAAGGGTAATAAAAGGGTTTGTTCTTTTTTTAGAGTAACTGTCTCCACTTTCCAGGTAAAACTTTCTACTTTCTAGGATTTGCTTGCATTTAGCAACAAGAGCATTAGTGAGGTCAGGATGTTGGATGATCACCATTCCACCTTGTCCCTAACTCCTCTAACTCATCTCAAAAGTATTGGATGGAGCACCATCCTTCATTTCAGAGAACACAGTTCCACTGCTCCACAGCTCAGTGCTGGGGGACTTTATACCCCCTGCCAATAGGTTCATATTTATCTACTCCAGAGAGTCCTATTCTATTGCCATTACTTCTCAACAGGGACTAGACGAGCTGTGTCAGCAGTGGGTGCAACTTAAAGTAGCTGAATGTATCCATTAGAAGGGTTAGGTGTCCACAAACATTTGGACATTTAGTGTATTCTAAACTACATTACTATCACAAACTGCATTTGTATCTATTGTGTAATTCCAGTAGTTCTGTCAGTGTCGAGATTTGCTCACTTTTGCCCCTTTACAGTCATCGGCAGCTCTTTTCATCATTCTGGACACAACTCCTTTTTGTTTCCTGAGTATTTTAAGCTTTTTTTTTTATTGAATTTATACATTTATCTGCAACCAAATTGGTTTTGTATTACTGGAAACATTGGTTTCAATTATTTGAATGGATGTGTGTAGTGTCATATACCTTTGTTTCTAAGCTTATACAGTACATTTTTGAGAAGCTTATCACTGGATTTTACAGTATCTGTTTAATAGCTTATGGAACCGTGCATGACATTGCCATAGATTTATATACTTCAGTAAATAATGCAGTAGGTCTATGTAATAGTACATCATAGGGCCATGTTATAGCTGTAATAAACATATTTGTGGTTTGTCCATGTTTGCTTTGGGAATTCTACATTTTCATGGGATGTGTATTTATCTGAGAGCAGTTATTGACTATCCGTTTGAAGGGTATGGAGACAACACTAACACTAGGATCTGTAAGTGAGTAAAATAGGGTAGACATAAAACGCTTGTGGCATAATTTAGTTATCAAAGATTCAGGTTATTTAGGATTGTAGCATATCTGATCCAAATAAAGAACAGTCTGTAAGTTACTGCACTTTTTGAATCCTCATTCATTGACCCTAGTCTGTAGTGACACTGAGTAGCCAGCAGAGGGCTCCCTTAATTCAGGCAGCCACAAATACCAAGCCACAGTCATTGAGACATGGTCATGCAGATTACCAAACCAACAGATGAACAGATCTAGCAGTATGTGCAAAGTCATACATGCAGGTATGAGTATAGCTGACAATCGCATCACATATAAAGCCTAAACCTACAATTCCCATGTGCCCAGGTGCTGATTGTGTTTATGCAAAAGAGCCCTCTTTAAAATAAAGGTACCGACGGAGGCTCCGTGGAGCGATGGTCCACGAGAAGACCACGTTTGGTTTCCTTGAAGACGTTTCAGTGGACGATTCTTTAATTGAACTAATTTTTCAAATGAAATTTGTGAATGTGAGGAACATTTTGGGAGTTTAACGACCATCCACATAAAGTAAAAGTTCTATAGAGGAGAGAAGGTGGAATAAACAAAATAAAATATACAGTGTAACAGATTTTGTATGCAGGTCCAAACTGAACATGCTGTTGGTCATCATCTCAAATATCTTCCAATAACCATATTCGGACAGATATTGCTCACAGAAGACTTAAAAAAGGTTTTTATACCATGAATGTACTTGTACTATTTTTTATAGCATTGTTTTAATGTGTTAATAAGCCACAGATATCACACCAGTATTATTTTAATCTTCCTCTTGATGGCCATGATATAGCAGCATTTAGGCACAGTTTGGTAAGTTAATAAATTTAAAAACGGACGGAAGTGTAAAGGTTTATTTTGTAAACAGTTCATATATATTTAATTTTTAATTCAATAAAATGTAAATTAAAGATGTAAAATGTCTGAATTTCCGCTTCTATAGTCGCCACATTTGATTCTGTGAGCGGATTTTAACAGCTTTAACACATCTGTTTAAGACCCGCCTTCTCACCACCGCTATTAGTCTACGTACAGGCTACTTTAAGTGACATTAAATCAGCATGAAACCATTGGTCAAACTGCTGAAGTCCCGCCTTCTCACCGCCACTAATGGTCGACATACACCTGCGTCTACTTCAACCACTGAGGAAACGCCTTCCTGCCACAGCCGATTGGCCACTGCCTAAAACGGCCTAAACACAAATGCGATTAAACACCGTTTGAGTTTATCTGACTTTTTTAATTTGATTAAAAGTAAAAATTTATAATTAATTATATTATTTAAATAAATATTATTATAATTAATATAATTTATTATTTTATTTGTGTGACAATGGCAAACGCTGAAATGAAAGGAGATGATTTAGCAATATAGGCTATTCAGGCTATTTAATAATTTTAGTAAGTGAGTAAATGCTCATGTATTAATGTACATTAACATAGTTGCATGATCTACAAGAATATTTAACCCACTCCTATACTCACACTCAAACACGCACACACACACACAGATATCTCTGCAGATAGATAGATAGATAGATAGATAGATAGATAGATAGATAGATATATAAAGACAGAGACAAAAATGTCAGTAACTGTTGTGGTGTGCACATTACATTACCACCTGTACACAGTAGCTGTAGATGGCGTTTGCAGCTTCAGGACTTCAGGACTTTCCAAGCTTTAAGGAATGGAAATGTAGCAACTGAGCCCATCACTATATGAATATTCCTTCCTCTTTCATATGAGACTGCTTCTATGTATAGCACAGGGTTCAGATTGTGCACAGGTGTGGAACTTGTCATATGGTTTGTGTCCTCCACTGGGGATCTTTAGCAGGATGTCAGACCAACATTCTTACAGATTAGCGTGACTGAACAATTTGACTTTGTGTCAGACTGAGCTTTGTGGGGGTATATTTGAGAACGAGGGGCGATGTTGATTAGTGAGCGGTCACAGAACGCACTAGCTGAACTTAATATGTATTTGTTTATATTTAACACCCTAACTTTAAAATGGAAGTCAATGTTAAACATGTCTATTGGTCCATTCATCATGAAAGTTTGACACAATGTTAAGAATAGATGCCAGATTATGGAAAAAAAACAATATAATAATAAAAAAATAAAAAAATAATATAACAGCATGTATTTTTCACAAACCTGGTTAGAACGCTTCTCAACCAGTCAGCTTGTGTGACCAAAGCTAACTGTTGTATAGTGTAAAATGTATGACTAAATGCAATAACTAAATACATTTTAAATAATGATACACAACAGGTCATCCCTGTGGTTTGTCAGAACGAAAGGCATGTAAAAATAACTTGTGAAGTGTGAGCATAGTCACCTGATAGTGCTGACCCATCCAATTACCACCTGAAGGCCTGCTACTCTGCTTAAGAGCGAGAGCAGAAATTGCTAATGTGACTTGGATGATATTTGAATAGAATTACATGCCCAAATATAGAAACTGTGTTTTGCTGATCTTGCCCAATGGCCCTAATAAAAGAAGCATCCTTTGCTCCTCAGAGCTCCAAAGCATCCAGTTGTTTGCTGACCAGCGGTATGAGCTTGTGGTATTTTTGGTATGAAGTTAAAAAAATGACATTCTAAATGATTGTATTCTTCACAAATTATGAGTGAATTAATTATTATTTATTTTCAGGGCTTAATCTCCCAACAGCTGTTAGAGGAGGGGAAAAGAGGTGATCTGATTACGCATAAGATCATTTAATGTAAGGTAATTTCTTTATAGTGCTTTAGCTTAAACCTTACATTGGTTATTATTCTATTAATATCTTCCTTTTTTAGTTTACAGCCATCATGAGTACGGATGCAGGGATGGCCCAGTATGGACCGGCTGCTCCCTATCTTCGTAAGCCGGAGAAGGAGAGAATAGAGGCTCAGAATTGGCCGTTTGATGCTAAAACTGCATGCTTTGTCCCGGATCCCAAAGAGCTGTACATCAAAGGAGTCATCTAGAGCAAAGACGGTGGCAAAGCCACAGTGAAAACTGATCCTTAAATAGAGACTTTTATGAAAGAAAAGGCATGCAATGTATTAAAACTGCTTTTACTGTAATGAAAACGAAAAATATGACCTAAAATAGACCTTTGTGGGATGCCACAAAATGTTGAATAGTTACCAGTGGTTTAATATTTAAAGGTTAATGTTAAATGGTTAAAGTAGTTTCAGCATTAGGATTAATAACAGAAAAATAAACCCAGGGTTCAATGGGTTAATGGCAGACTTTAGCGATTATCCTGGGAGTCCTGTTGAAGAACAGAAGATTAAGACAATTTGCCAGTTGAATTTATGATTCTTGCAGACAGTAACTGTTAAAAATGAGGGCTGTC